>NC_134488.1:45341477-45409941 GCF_040206685.1 Ascaphus truei | reverse complement strand
ACACTTAAAAAAGAGGCATGGACCCTTAAACACTAATGAACAGCACTAGGGAACGACACACACTGTCAACCCTAAACATGAAAAGGATAGTGACTCAAAAAACACTAGGGAGAATCAAAGTGAATCACAATACAGTAGGTTACTGGGTTTAAAGGCACCTACAGTATACAACGCTAAGGATAATGCACACTACAATACCAAAAAGTATTTTAACCAAGCAAGTAAACCAAAATCAATATATACTGTAAGTAACAACCAGAAAAGACAATTTAAAACCAAACTAACCCTTACAATACCAAGGATTACATCTATCTAATTGTAAAAAACCTTATACAGTACATTATACACAGCATTGTTTAAAAACCCCTTCCCCCCCTAATGTTTCTGTTAAGTAGATTACACTGAAGGGAGAGAGATATAAAGGCCTAAAGCCCCTTCCCCCCTAATGTTTCTGTTAAACAGATTACAGTACATTGAAGGGAGAGAGATTTTACAGAAACACACATTAGGGGGGAGGGGGCTTTAAACAGATTACAGTACATTGAAGGGAGAGAGATGTTTCTGTTACCAGTAAATCTCCCTCCCTGCATTGCTAACCACCCTCACCCCCTACCCACATACCGTTAACCCCCCCCCCCATCCTGGCCATGGCCCCTCCGCTTCTGCAAAACAGACACAAAAATTAAAACATACAAAGTAATGTCCCCTAACCCCTTAATCACCATAGCGGTTATTAACCGCTACAGTCATGAAGGGGTTAACCCACCCTCACCCACCCACCACTCGGGATGCCTACATACCCTCCCACACTAACCCCCCCCCCACCCGTGAGGCCTAACCACCCAATCAGTTCCCACAAGGGAGGCCTACCCACATACCGTTGGGGAAACACCCCACCCCCACCCCAGTACCCACAATAAAAACAGTACAATCACCCACAATAAACAGCATTCTATTTATTAAATACATTACCCACCCCCTGTGCCCCCCCCCCCCCATAAATACAAGATTTATTCTTTTACATTCAGGGTCCATAACGCAGCCCCACGCTAGTCCCCGGTGGGCTGGCAGGGCACCTGGACAGACCTACAGTTTACCAGCAGCATTCCACAGGTTCTGGAGGCCTGCTGGTGGATCCTGCCAGCACCATGGCGCCCAGGTGGTCTCCTTGGGTCACCGTGAGCCTCAATTGGGTCCACACGGTAGGCCCAAGGATGTCTGGGAGCCCCGGGTCAAACCCACAGGTGTCTGCGGGGCCTCGGGTGGTTCCCATGGGGGTCTGGGGAACTCACGGGTGCTCACTACGGGTCCGCGGTGCCCCCACAGAAGTGGGACCACACATCATCATCCCCGCACCTACGGCTCGGAGGTGCCCCCACAGAAGTGGGACCACACATCGTCATGCCCGCAGACTACGGGTCCGCGGTGCCCCCACAGAAGTGGGACCACACATCATCATCCCCGCATGTGTCACCCGTGGAACCACCAGCCTGCTACCCTTTAGGATACCCGAGGATTCCCCGCGGGTGGTCTCCAGAGGTCCCACGCAAAACCACGGAAGTAACCCTGAATGTAAAAAAAATAAACCTGGCCAATACATTCAATACATACACCCTCCCCCCCAACACCTACAGTACAATAATGTGCAAAATAACTATTATCCAGATATGGATAATAGATTAATTGCCCATTATTAAAAACATTAACTAGCATACTGTATACAAATAAATAAAGTACTACTGACCTCATCAATACGAAGTGTCCGATGCCAGCGCCTTCCTTCTCTTGCCCACACAAAACATAGCCAAAACCAAGCCAATACATTGCAATTACATTCAGATATCAATTAACCCCTTAAACACCTTATCGGATAATAACCGCAAAGGTAATTAAGGGGTTAAGCCACACAGGCACGATACCCACCCTTCACCCATGAATTTGTACTGTGGCTTCATCATGCAACTATATATATATATACTGTATATATATACATACAGAGAGACAGAGAGAAAGAGAGAGAGAGAGATATATACAGTATATATATATACACACGTTATATACACACCCATGATAAACCAAATATACAGTACAAATAAATGTAGAAGGGTTATCAAAACCATACTGTTCTACAACCAAACACTTCTCCATACAGATACTACATTAAAATCAATTTCCTTTAAAAATCCTAACTGATCTCACAATCTACTGTACTGTATATGATCACAAACCAATGAAAAAAAAGTCACATTCCAAAATGCATAAAATCTATGCACCATACTGTATACATTCTGCAAATTAATCAAACGTAAACAAAAATCAGTTAGCAATCATTATTTACACCCCTAAACATTTCACACTCAATCAAGAACAATGAGACCATTAACAGATTCACGCCTAGAGCAGAACAATTAAGCCTTTGAAAAAATATAAGTACCGACAAAAATACAACCTTTACAGTACAGTACAACCAAGGCTATCTATCCCTGACCTTCCTCAAACACACAATACAATACCAAGGAATAATACATCTATCTAATTTTAAAATACTTTAAACTCACAAAATAATTAAAAACACATCTAATCCAGCTTTTAAAACATCATCATTTCTTACCCTGAATGTATACTGTACAGTATATCTCTCTAGACATATATATTGTACATACATACATACAGTGGCAAGAAATGATATACCACAAGCAAAAAAAAAATACACAGGTTAAAAAACCTTTTGAAATAATGAACAAGTTAAATAAAATACATTTCTTTACTGTAGTTCACTTACCATTACTTGCCCCCACCGACTCCCGTTGCCCAGCTTACTCACGAACCAATCCACGATCAGGAACCCATAAAATAATAAACCATTGAAAATAATAAACATTAAACTAAAAATCCAAACCAATCCACGGGTCTTCTACTTGTAATACACCTTCATCTGTATTCTTCTTTCTTCTATCTCCTTCCGGGCGGGGCAGGGCGTGGTCTTCTTTCCATCATCGGCCACGCCCTTGTCTTTTTCCTTCTCCGGAGGTCCTTCCTCCGCGGCGTCTGGCTGCAAAATGAGACGACATAGGCTTTTAAAGGCCTATGACGTCACATTTTGCGTCATGGTTCCCACGGTCCTGATTGGACCGTGAAAACCATGTGTGTTGGCCGATAATAAAAAAATGATGACGTCACTTAAAGGGAATGAAAGCACAGCCAATCAGAATGGCTTTGCTTCAATTGCCTTTAAGATGACGTCATGAAAAGGCACATGGTCGTGCACACATGGTACTAGAGCCAATCAGAGCGTGGGAACTTTATGCCTACTCTGATTGGCTCTGGTATACCATGTGTCAGGGGCTTGGGGGAGAAAGGATGTGACGTCAATGAAAACCTGTCACGTGGTACGGTAGCCAATCAGAGCGTGGGAACTTTATCCTTATTGACGTCACATCCTTTCTCCCCCAAGCCCCTGACACATGGTATACCAGAGCCAATCAGAGTAGGGATAAAGTTCCCACGCTCTGATTGGCTCTGGTATACCATGTGTCAGGGGCTTGGGGGAGAAAGGATGTGACGTCAATAAGGATAAAGTTCCCACGCTCTGATTGGCTACCGTACCACGTGACAGGTTTTCATTGACGTCACATCCTTTCTCCCCCAAGCCCCTGACACATGGTATACCAGAGCCAATCAGAGTAGGCATAAAGTTCCCACGCTCTGATTGGCTCTAGTACCATGTGTGCACGACCATGTGCCTTTTCATGACGTCATCTTAAAGGCAATTGAAGCAAAGCCATTCTGATTGGCTGTGCTTTCATTCCCTTTAAGTGACGTCATCATTTTTTTATTATCGGCCAACACACATGGTTTTCACGGTCCAATCAGGACCGTGGGAACCATGACGCAAAATGTGACGTCATAGGCCTTTAAAAGCCTATGTCGTCTCATTTTGCAGCCAGACGCCGCGGAGGAAGGACCTCCGGAGAAGGAAAAAGACAAGGGCGTGGCCGATGATGGAAAGAAGACCACGCCCTGCCCCGCCCGGAAGGAGATAGAAGAAAGAAGAATACAGATGAAGGTGTATTACAAGTAGAAGACCCGTGGATTGGTTTGGATTTTTAGTTTAATGTTTATTATTTTCAATGGTTTATTATTTTATGGGTTCCTGATCGTGGATTGGTTCGTGAGTAAGCTGGGCAACGGGAGTCGGTGGGGGCAAGTAATGGTAAGTGAACTACAGTAAAGAAATGTATTTTATTTAACTTGTTCATTATTTCAAAAGGTTTTTTAACCTGTGTATTTTTTTTTTGCTTGTGGTATATCATTTCTTGCCACTGTATGTATGTATGTACAATATATATGTCTAGAGAGATATACTGTACAGTATACATTCAGGGTAAGAAATGATGATGTTTTAAAAGCTGGATTAGATGTGTTTTTAATTATTTTGTGAGTTTAAAGTATTTTAAAATTAGATAGATGTATTATTCCTTGGTATTGTATTGTGTGTTTGAGGAAGGTCAGGGATAGATAGCCTTGGTTGTACTGTACTGTAAAGGTTGTATTTTTGTCGGTACTTATATTTTTTCAAAGGCTTAATTGTTCTGCTCTAGGCGTGAATCTGTTAATGGTCTCATTGTTCTTGATTGAGTGTGAAATGTTTAGGGGTGTAAATAATGATTGCTAACTGATTTTTGTTTACGTTTGATTAATTTGCAGAATGTATACAGTATGGTGCATAGATTTTATGCATTTTGGAATGTGACTTTTTTTTCATTGGTTTGTGATCATATACAGTACAGTAGATTGTGAGATCAGTTAGGATTTTTAAAGGAAATTGATTTTAATGTAGTATCTGTATGGAGAAGTGTTTGGTTGTAGAACAGTATGGTTTTGATAACCCTTCTACATTTATTTGTACTGTATATTTGGTTTATCATGGGTGTGTATATAACGTGTGTATATATATATACTGTATATATCTCTCTCTCTCTCTTTCTCTCTGTCTCTCTGTATGTATATATATACAGTATATATATATATAGTTGCATGATGAAGCCACAGTACAAATTCATGGGTGAAGGGTGGGTATCGTGCCTGTGTGGCTTAACCCCTTAATTACCTTTGCGGTTATTATCCGATAAGGTGTTTAAGGGGTTAATTGATATCTGAATGTAATTGCAATGTATTGGCTTGGTTTTGGCTATGTTTTGTGTGGGCAAGAGAAGGAAGGCGCTGGCATCGGACACTTCGTATTGATGAGGTCAGTAGTACTTTATTTATTTGTATACAGTATGCTAGTTAATGTTTTTAATAATGGGCAATTAATCTATTATCCATATCTGGATAATAGTTATTTTGCACATTATTGTACTGTAGGTGTTGGGGGGGAGGGTGTATGTATTGAATGTATTGGCCAGGTTTATTTTTTTTACATTCAGGGTTACTTCCGTGGTTTTGCGTGGGACCTCTGGAGACCACCCGCGGGGAATCCTCGGGTATCCTAAAGGGTAGCAGGCTGGTGGTTCCACGGGTGACACATGCGGGGATGATGATGTGTGGTCCCACTTCTGTGGGGGCACCGCGGACCCGTAGTCTGCGGGCATGACGATGTGTGGTCCCACTTCTGTGGGGGCACCTCCGAGCCGTAGGTGCGGGGATGATGATGTGTGGTCCCACTTCTGTGGGGGCACCGCGGACCCGTAGTGAGCACCCGTGAGTTCCCCAGACCCCCATGGGAACCACCCGAGGCCCCGCAGACACCTGTGGGTTTGACCCGGGGCTCCCAGACATCCTTGGGCCTACCGTGTGGACCCAATTGAGGCTCACGGTGACCCAAGGAGACCACCTGGGCGCCATGGTGCTGGCAGGATCCACCAGCAGGCCTCCAGAACCTGTGGAATGCTGCTGGTAAACTGTAGGTCTGTCCAGGTGCCCTGCCAGCCCACCGGGGACTAGCGTGGGGCTGCGTTATGGACCCTGAATGTAAAAGAATAAATCTTGTATTTATGGGGGGGGGGGGGGCACAGGGGGTGGGTAATGTATTTAATAAATAGAATGCTGTTTATTGTGGGTGATTGTACTGTTTTTATTGTGGGTACTGGGGTGGGGGTGGGGTGTTTCCCCAACGGTATGTGGGTAGGCCTCCCTTGTGGGTAGTTAGTGGGTGAGGGTTGAGGGTGGTTAGGCCTCACGGGGTGGGGGGTTAGAGTGGGAGGGTATGTACAGTAGGCGTCCCAAGTGGTGGGTGAGGGCGGGTTAACCCCTTCATGACTGTAGCGGTTAATAACCGCTATGGTGATTAAGGGGTTAGGGGACATTACTTTGAAAGTGTTATTTTTTTTCTCTGTTTTACTGTACAGCAGCGGAGGTTGCCATGGGTAGTGGGTAGTGTATTGAATGTATTTATTGGTTATTATGCGTTAACCCCTTCATTACCTTAGCGGCTATACGCTATGCTAATGAAGCCTCGTTTCTGAACTTTTAATAATATTGTGCAGGAGCAGGGGGTCCCCTGAGATTAGATTTCTGTCTCAGGGAACCCCCTGCTCACTCTACAATATTATTAAAAAGACAGAAATGCTGCTTCTTTACCATAGCGCATAGCCGCTAAGCTAAAGAATGATTCTTTAATGATGTGTGTGTTTTATTCACAGTGTAGATGTTCTCCGGAGCTGAAGCGCACAGGTTTCAGGTCTGGGGACCCCGTGCCCCCCGAGATACAGGCCCCTTTAGGGGGTGCCGGTATCCCTCTGCTCTGCTTGGTTTACAGGCCGCGGTCACGTGATCGGACCTTTAAACCAAGCAGAGGGCTACCGGCACCCCCTAAAGGGGCCTGTATCTCGGGGGGCACGGGGTCCCCAGACCTAAAACCTGTGCGGTTCAGCTCCAGAGACCCCCTGCACATCTACACTATCAATAAAAATGTATTTCCAATGTATTTATTGTCATTTATTTATTTATTTTTTGGCGGCTGCTGTGTGTGATTATTTTTTATTGTGTTTAGCGGGGGTGGGTGACGGGGTTTATAAATGTGAGTTTATAAATAAAATAAAGAATATTATTTATAGGGGCCTTAGAACAGAAGTTCCCACGCCAATTGCGCGCTCATTGCTCTTTTGTTACAATGTTGCTGGTCTTGCGGGTTTGCAGTCTGGCAGCAAAAAGCAGTTTGTACTGTAGTACTGTGTGTGAGATAAAGTAACCAGTTCTTTTATTGCTGAAGTCGCCACTAAAAACTTTTATTTACAAATACAGTACAAAAACCGTGCAACACACAACAACATTCAGTATCCTTTGTTTAAGTACAGCAGGTACTATAGGGTAAAACATGTACTGTACAGTACAGCACAACATTACAGTATGGTCTCACTGAAAGTCCTCCCCATTTTCCAGCCATGGCCGATGCCTTGCATGGCGCAAAACGCCATTAATGCAGTCTCTAACGCCTCTCATTACAGGATCTGTAACAGGGTAATAGCGCTGCATTTCTTCCACAATCTTTTTCCTTAAATTGGCAGGAAGGGCATTTTTTTGGCGATTCCCATCATAGTTCACTTTGAACACCCACTCGCAGTACAATGTGTAGGGAACATGGTGTTTAAATATGATCAAGGCATACTTGTGTGGTATACCAGCACTCCTCACCCTATACTTCTCCCTCAGCGCCGGTGTCAGATCGCACAGGGAGATGTCGGGCACTGTTTGTATGCGAGCGGGTGTAGGAAGTCTTTTGGGAGCGGGTGTACTTGAGGCGATGGGCAATGGTAGGGTGTCTGGGAGGAAGCTTTCCTCCGGTAGTGGTCGCCGGGTTGTCTCCTGGCGTGGTCTAGATGGGGTTGTCATGTCCTCCTCAATAGCATAGTACACTGTATCTTCTGGTGGAGGGTGTGTGCTTGGTGATGGAAGGGGGTCGAAGGTACCATGCATCACATCCATGTCACCCCCCTGCTCCAGCATCGGGGAAACAGGGGCATTAACACCGAGCAAATAATGTATGCCCGCTATGTCTGCCTCTATCTTGTCCATCCGTTGATCCATCCGTTGCTCCATATGTAGCATCCGTTGATCCAGCCGTTGCTCCATATGTAGCACCGACTCCAGAAGCAGATCTAGCTTTGCCAGCACACTAGAATTCCCGGGGAGATCCACACTTAGCCCATTCAGGATCCGGTCCAACGAGCTGCTTGTGCATGGCATCTGGAGATCTGGGGGGATGGGTGCAACGGAGGATGAGATGGGGGTTCCCTGGAGAGAAGCGGCATCGATGGAGAGTGGAAGAGGTGACCTGGGGATGCCCGGTACAGGAGAAGCTGCAGCGTGGTGGAAGAGGGATGGAGAAGGTGACCGCTGGATTTCCGGGAGAGAAGCAGAGTCGTCCAAGAGCAAAGGAGACAGTGACCCGTTGATTTCAGAGGCAGCAGCATCTTCAGATGGAACCGGAGAAGATGGGGGTGGAGAAGCCGGGCTGAAGATTTCCGGGACAGCTACAGCAGAGTCGTCGAAGCATATGGGAGCAAGTGGTCTGCGGATTCGGTGAGTTGGCTGCCATGCGTCTTGCGAACCGAGCACAGTACCGTATTTCTTCTTCACATAATAAGGCTGACGTGTTTTAAAAGCCTTAGCCTTTGGGGTCAGCAGAAGGTTTTCTTTGTTGGCCTTAGCCTGTCGCTTTGCCTTTGGCTTGGGAACGGTAACTGCCTTTCTTTTTTTCAGTGTGGCAGGCACAGCAGAGGTGAGATGATTCTTTCTTCCATAGAACCGGGGCTGCTCCATGTAAGCGGGAGGCACAATGCAGTATCTGGACAATGCCTCAGATAAAGATCAGCAAGTGGTGGGCTATGCAACGTGTACAACCTTTTATGCATGGTGGCCAGGTACAGGTGTTGAAAGTGGGTGGTCTGTTATGTGAGTCATTAACATATAAATACACCATCCATTTTGTGGATTCACTGCACATTGAATACACATCGACTAAACATCGAATACACATTCTTGTGTTTGTATTTCTTTCTACAGTACTCGCAGCAATGCCTGTTAAGAAGATTTCAAAGGATCTCAGCATGAGAATGAAGGAGATGTACACGAGCGGACAACGAATTGCAGATATCCAGCGCTGGTTAACTGCTTCTGGCCTCGTTGTGCCATCAAGCACTGTGTGCTATCATGCACAAGGAAAAAACAGAGACCGCAAAAAGGCACCAAGGGTAACAAATGCGTAAGTATACTGTATTTATAAAACTTAACCAAAAAAAATATAGAAAACTGTAGTGTACATCTACAGTATACCGTATTTATATAGTATATTTATTATATTACAACAGTATATACTGTAGTGTACTGTATGTGTGGTCAATTTATATTTTTTGTGCAGCAGTATACACTTTTGGTATATTGCAATTCATCTGACAACGGAATATACAGTATATGATGTGTATTTATTATGATATAACAACAGTATACCGTATTTATATAGTATATTTATTATATTACAACAGTATATACTGTAGTGTACTGTATGTGTGGTCAATTTATATTTTTTGTGCAGCAGTATACACTTTTGGTATATTGCAATTCATCTGACAACGGAATATTTATATAGTATATTTATATTACAACAGTACTGTATACTGTATATTTTGTCTATTTATATTTATAGTACAGCAGTATACATTTTTTGTATATTTATATTTACTGTATATTACAACATTACATGTACAGTATACAGTATACATTTTATATTGCTGCATATTAATAACACAATATAATTTCTTTGCATTGTAGGGAGACTACTCTTCTGGTGGACAGAATAAGTGAGGAGAATGATGAGAGGAGCGCATTAAGGGTTAAAAACACTCTTCAGGAAAACCACAATCTGACTGTATCCGAGAGCAGCATAAAGAAGATGAGACGCAGAATTGGATGGAAATATGGACGTGTGAGGTTAGTAGTGGACAGTACAGGAGGTACTGTACTGTAAAGTAAAAATGTTGTTTTGCAAACTGTACTGCGCTGTGACGCTAACATTTTTTATTCATTGTCATTACAGAGCGTACCCCATGATACGGGACGCAAACAAAATCAAAAGAGTGCTCCAGGCCCAGGCATGGATCGACAGCGGTGAGACTTTCCAGGATTGCATCTTCACTGATGAGTCTACTGTGTCGCTGGAGAGATTTGCAAGATTTGCGTTCCACAAAAAAGGCCGCATAACTTTGAAGCCACGGCCAAAACACCCTGTGAAGCTGCATGTGTGGGGTGCCATCTCTAGGCGTGGACCGGGATGCATTGTCGTCTTTGAAGGTACAATTTCTCAAATATAATGCCGCCTAATGCACTGTACTTGACTAGTGTTGCCTTACCGTATGCACTGTACTGTACTATTGAGCACTTTTCTTTTCTTGCTATAGGAATCATGAATAAAGATTTCTTCCAAGACAACATTGTGCCCGTGATAGTGCGATACATCACACAAGACTTTCCCAATGGTCATCGCTTTTACCAGGACAATGATCCCAAGCACACCGCGTCGACGGCGCATATCCTTGAGCGCGGCATCAACTGGGTGAAGACGCCAGCGGAGTAAGTGTAGTAGACCGTGTCCCATTTATATTCCCCACTGTTTTTACTGTGTACTCTATCTCTTAAACTAATTGTCCTTTCTTTCCAATCACAGATCACCAGACTTCAATCCGATCGAAATGGTCTGGCATCAGCTGAAGGACCACATCCGTAAAGTGGCGAAACCCTCCAAGAAGGACGAGTTGTATACAGCCATAATGAGTTTTTGGAACGATGTACTCACCGAGGAACGATGCAATAAATATATAGACCATATTGCCACTGTGTTGCCCATTGTCATCGCGCGCAATGGACAAGCATCAGGAAAGTAGTACAGTGCTGTAGTATTGTACAGTAGGTACACTATGATACAGGTAAGTATGGCACAGATTTTAGCTTTCCCAATAGTCAGAGTTTACAGTAGTTCCAGTATACAGTACAGTAGACTAGTTTGACATACTACAGTAACTGCCTACTAACTGCTCCATTTTTTCTTTCCAGAGAAAGCTGCACCAGCCACCTACTGTACAGTAGGTCTACCATAATACAGTACGCACATACAGTACAGTACAGTAACTAAACAAAGTTTTTGTTTTCTTGTCGTTCCAGGAAAAAGGGTGCACCAGGGTGGAGGGGGGGCCTTGT
Source organism: Ascaphus truei (assembly GCF_040206685.1). Classification (NCBI taxonomy): domain Eukaryota; kingdom Metazoa; phylum Chordata; class Amphibia; order Anura; family Ascaphidae; genus Ascaphus; species Ascaphus truei. The sequence goes on along the minus strand of NC_134488.1, from coordinate 45,398,748 downwards.
GTTCGTCAAATCTGCTTGTGCAGTCAAATGTACAGTATATAAACAGCAGTAATGATGTACACAAAACCTCTCCTCTCTCAATGAACTACTGTACCGCAGACACAATGAGGATACTGTTACAGTATGAAGGGAAAAAGAACAGGATGGGTTATTTAACATTACAGTATACTGTGCAATATTTATACTGTATATTTATATATACTGTATTTTTATTCTAAAGGTATTCGAGAATGTACTCTACTGTATGAGGACCTGGTGACTTTCAACCCTCTCAGACCCACAGAAAGGATTATTTCACATCACTGTATATTTATCCTGTATATTTTCAGTAATTTAGAAGCAGTGGCTGTTCTGAACAGCCCAGGGCCAGATTAACAAAACAATGGCTTGGATTGGATTAGCCAGACGATTGATGCTTGGCCAGGGAGGGATTAAAATCTCTAAGGGAGGGGGTGGGTGGTGTAGCTGTAGGATTGTACTGTGTCAGTATTTCCAACGCCAGGTCACCCTAATAATTGCATGAATAAACCCCCAAAGACAAGGCCCAAATATACTAGTACAGTATACTGTACAGTACTGTAAAGTATGTATTATTGTGTGTTGATGTTTTGAATTGCTGTTAACTTGAAAAGTTTCACCATTGTATTGTACTGTATTTGTAAATAAAAGTATTTTGTGGCGACTTCAGCAATAAAAGAACTGGTTAATTTATCTCACATAAAGTACGTGAATACGACCGCAATCACCATTGTACAGTAAATGGGTGCATAGGATGGAACGACAGGTGCTAAAGGGGTATACAGTAAATATGATACTGTATTTATCAGTATTGATCAAAGAGAGTTGATCAGAAGGATTCCCCTTATAAAGTATACAGCACTCTATTGTCATTCATACAGTACAGTATACTGTAGTAAAGGGTAGACAACACATGGTCTTGCAGTATACTGTATTACTAAAAATCTGTCAGGTTGACCAGAATCACTGCGGATATCGGAAAATAATACAATTTTATTAATTCTACGTACTGTATATAAGGGGAATCCTTCTGATCAACTCTCTTTGATCAACACTGATAAATACAGTACAGTAATTTATCTCACACTCAGTACTACAAACTGCTTTTTGCTTGCAATAAACAAACAAACAGGGAAGCGCTACTGTATACTGTATGAGTTAGGATCAGGCCCAGCAGCCACTTTATGTTGAAAACCACATATGAAATGAGCATAAATTTGCATGAATAATTACACAAAAATATATAAAATAAATAGCACAAGTCTCTGACAGAGAGAAATTGTCCAGGTGGTGTGGATACAGGTTAATGCCCCTGTCTGATAGGACAGACTCGGGCAAGAATGGCCTGTGAGAGGTGAAAATCCAGAATGGTAGCTGGGATGGAAAGCGCTACCAACTGTGCAGGTATTGAAGTGTGTAGAAATGGGAAGGTGCCGTAGGCATCAAATGTGGAAAGCGCTCACCCAGACTTCATACAGTACACTGCGCTTTTTGCTTGCATACTGCAAAGCCGCAAGACCAGCAACATTGTAAAAAAAGAGCAAAAAAAAGAGCAATGAGCGCGAAATTGGCGTGGGAACTTCTGTTCTAGGGCCCCTAGAAATAATATTCTTTATTTTAGTTATAAACTCACATTTATATATAAAGTATATATTTATTTCTCTTCATGTACTGTATTTATTTAGATTTATTTATTAATTGTGGAGCTGCTGTGCGTGAGGGGCCATGGCCAGGATGGGGGGGGGGGGGGGGGTAACGGTACAGTATGTGGGTAGGGGGTGAGGGTGGTTAGACCTCACAGTACATTATGCACATTGGGCCCCCCTCCTCCCCACATTTACATACTGTACTGTACACTACACGACATCAATGCAGGGAGGGTTTACCAATGCAGGGAGGGTTTACCAATGCAGGTAAGGCTTTAGGCCTTTATATCTCTCTCCCTTCAGTGTAATCTACTTAACAGAAACATTAGGGGGGGAAGGGGCTTTAGGCCTTTATATCTCTCTCCCTTCAGTGTAATCTGCTTAACACAAACATTAGGGGGGAAGGGGTTTTTAAACAATGCTGTGTATAATGTACTGTATAAGGTTTTTTACAATTAGATAGATGTAATCCTTGGTATTGTAAGGGTTAGTTTGGTTTTAAATTGTCTTTTCTGGTTGTTACTTACAGTATATATTGATTTTGGTTTACTTGCTTGGTTAAAATACTTTTTGGTATTGTAGTGTGCATTATCCTTAGCGTTGTATACTGTAGGTGCCTTTAAACCCAGTAACCTACTGTATTGTGATTCACTTTGATTCTCCCTAGTGTTTTTTGAGTCACTATCCTTTTCATGTTTAGGGTTGACAGTGTGTGTCGTTCCCTAGTGCTGTTCATTAGTGTTTAAGGGTCCATGCCTCTTTTTTAAGTGTTTTTAAATCATGTACTGTTTATTCATCCCTTTTTGCACTGTGTCAAATAAATAAACAAATATATCAATTGCATACCTGAGTGCTCCCATACGGGTTACTTTTTTCTCTTTTCACTCACATACAGTATGTATATATATATATATATATATATATATATATATATATATATATATATATATATATATATATATATATACAGTATATATACACAGTGTATATATGTATACTGTATATATATATATATATATATATATATATATGTATACAGTGTATATACTGTACAGTATATACAGTATTTATTTCTCTTCATGTCTTTATTTATTTATTTATTTATTTAGATTTATTTATTAATTGTGGGGCTGCTGTGCGTGAATTTTTTTTATTGGGGGTGAGGGGGGTGTTTGGCCCTTGGTGTGAGTTTACGACTTGCAGCAGCAGCAGCACAATTAATAAATAAATATAAATAAATAAATAAATAAATGACAATAAATACATTTGAAATACATTTTTATTGATAGTGTACATGTGCAGGGGGTCTCCGGAGCTGAACCGCGGTGGTTTTAGGTCTGGGGACCCCGTGCCCCCCGAGATACAGGCCCCTTTAGGGGGTGCCGGTATCCCTCTGCTCTGCTTGGTTAAACGCAGAGCACTCAGCACTCAGAAACACAGGCCAGCCAGATTGAAACACACACACAATAGGGGGAGGTTTTTTTTACATAGCTTGCAGGGAAGCTTAACGCACACACACAATAGGGGGATAGGGGGATAGGGGGAGGTTTTTTTTACATAGATTAGAGAGAAGGCAGGGCGTTTTAAAAGCGAGAATAGGGGGAGGGGGTTTTACATAGATTTTATTTATTTATTTATTTAGATTTATTTATTAATTGTGGGGCTGCTGTGCGTGAATTTTTTTTATTGGGGGTGAGGGGGGTGTTTGGCCCTTGGTGTGAGTTTACGACTTGCAGCAGCAGCAGCACAATTAATAAATAAATATAAATAAATAAATAAATAAATGACAATAAATACATTTGAAATACATTTTTATTGATAGTGTACATGTGCAGGGGGTCTCCGGAGCTGAACCGCGGTGGTTTTAGGTCTGGGGACCCCGTGCCCCCCGAGATACAGGCCCCTTTAGGGGGTGCCGGTATCCCTCTGCTCTGCTTGGTTAAACGCAGAGCACTCAGCACTCAGAAACACAGGCCAGCCAGATTGAAACACACACACAATAGGGGGAGGTTTTTTTTACATAGCTTGCAGGGAAGCTTAACGCACACACACAATAGGGGGATAGGGGGATAGGGGGAGGTTTTTTTTACATAGATTAGAGAGAAGGCAGGGCGTTTTAAAAGCGAGAATAGGGGGAGGGGGTTTTACATAGATTTTATTTATTTATTTATTTAGATTTATTTATTAATTGTGGGGCTGCTGGTGGGGCTGCTGTGCGTGAATTTTTTTTATTGGGGGTGAGGGGGGTGTTTGGCCCTTGGTGTGAGTTTACGACTTGCAGCAGCAGCAGCACAATTAATAAATAAATATAAATAAATAAATAAATAAATGACAATAAATACATTTGAAATACATTTTTATTGATAGTGTACATGTGCAGGGGGTCTCCGGAGCTGAAGCGCACAGGTTTTAGGTCTGGGGACCCCGTGCCCCCCGAGATACAGGCCCCTTTAGGGGGTGCCGGTATCCCTCTGCTCTGCTTGGTTTACAGGCCGCGATCACGTGATCGGGACCTTTAAACCAAGCAGAGGGCTACCGGCACCCCCTAAAGGGGCCTGTATCTCGGGGGGCACGGGGTCCCCAGACCTAAAACCACCGCGGTTCAGCTCCGGAGACCCCCTGCACATCTACACTATCAATAAAAATGTATTTCCAATGTATTTATTGTCATTTATTTATTTATTTTTTGGCGGCTGCTGTGTGTGTGTATTTTTTTATTGTGGGTAGCGGGAGGGTGGGTGAATGGGGTATTCGCCCCAACGATGGTTGGGGAGGGCTTGCGGGGGGGGGGGGGGGGGTGGGGTAGCGGGAGGGCTTAACCCCTTCATGACCGTAGCGGTATTAACTGCTACGATCGTGAAGGGGTTAAGTGCACCCGCAACCCCCCCCCCCCTCCCGCAAGTCCTAAACTCACACCAAGGGCCAAATACCCCCCTCACCCATCCCCACTACACACAATAAAGCGGGCACGGTGGGTTAACCCCTTCATTGCCTTAGCGGCTATCCGCTATGGTAATGACGCAGCATTTTCCGTATTTTTAATAATATTGATCAGGAGCAGGGGGGTTCCCTGAGCATTAATTTCTGGCTCAGGGAACCCCCTGCTCACTGTACAATATTATTAAAATACAGAAATGATGCTTCTTTACCATAGCGCATAGACGCTAAGGTAAAGAACGAGTGTTTATTTATACTGTATATTGTATGTGTTTTATTGATAGTGTACATGTGCAGGGGGTCTCCAGAGCAGAAGCGCACAGGTTTCAGGTCTGGGGACCCCGTGCCCCCCGAGATACAGGCCCCTTTAGGGGGTGCCGGTATCCCTCTGCTCTGCTTGGTTTACAGGCCGCGGTCACGTGATCGGGGCTTTTAACGCAGAGCTGGATACCGGCACCCCCTAAAGGGGCCTGTATCTCGGGGGGCACGGGGTCCCCAGACCTAAAACCACCGCGGTTCAGCTCCGGAGACCCCCTGCACATCTACACTATCAATAAAAATGTATTTCCAATGTATTTATTGTCATTTATTTATTTATTTTTTGGCGGCTGCTGTGTGTGTGTATTTTTTTATTGTGGGTAGCGGGAGGGTGGGTGAATGGGGTATTCGCCCCAACGATGGTTGGGGAGGGCTTGCGGGGGGGGGGGGGGGGGTGGGGTAGCGGGAGGGCTTAACCCCTTCATGACCGTAGCGGTATTAACTGCTACGATCGTGAAGGGGTTAAGTGCACCCGCAACCCCCCCCCCCCTCCCGCAAGTCCTAAACTCACACCAAGGGCCAAATACCCCCCTCACCCATCCCCACTACACACAATAAAGCGGGCACGGTGGGTTAACCCCTTCATTGCCTTAGCGGCTATCCGCTATGGTAATGACGCAGCATTTTCCGTATTTTTAATAATATTGATCAGGAGCAGGGGGGTTCCCTGAGCATTAATTTCTGGCTCAGGGAACCCCCTGCTCACTGTACAATATTATTAAAATACAGAAATGATGCTTCTTTACCATAGCGCATAGACGCTAAGGTAAAGAACGAGTGTTTATTTATACTGTATATTGTATGTGTTTTATTGATAGTGTACATGTGCAGGGGGTCTCCAGAGCAGAAGCGCACAGGTTTCAGGTCTGGGGACCCCGTGCCCCCCGAGATACAGGCCCCTTTAGGGGGTGCCGGTATCCCTCTGCTCTGCTTGGTTTACAGGCCGCGGTCACGTGATCGGGGCTTTTAACGCAGAGCTGGATACCGGCACCCCCTAAAGGGGCCTGTATCTCGGGGGGCACGGGGTCCCCAGACCTAAAACCACCGCGGTTCAGCTCCGGAGACCCCCTGCACATCTACACTATCAATAAAAATGTATTTCAAATAATTTTTAATGTGTGGATGTTTGCGCAGAGAGAGAGCAGCGGATCTCTCTCTGCTGCAAACACATCTCGCCCCCGCCGCCCATACAGTACTGTAGTATCATTTATGTATGTGCATATACAGTACAGTACAGTACTGTATGTTAGGGCTTACAGGGGTTGTTGTTATACAGTATATATATATATATATATATATATATATATATATATATATATATATATACTGCATTACAATTCATTATAGGGGACGGCTTCACAGAGAATAGCTCGCAAGCGCCACCATGTGTATTTTGACGGCATTGCAGTATTGTAACCAGCCGGAATAAAAAGCTTAAATTCCTGCCGGAAAATAACGCAATGCACTCTGGCTGAAAAATATCAGAAACCTGAATACACCCGAGTATACCCGAATTCGCGGGACTAGCCGTGCTCGAATAAAGTGTGTCGCCAGTGTATAAAAAGCTCCCACATAAGATGATATTTACATAACTATACGTCATTGAAAAAGCCCCACCTACAGTATGATGGAGTGATTAATCAAGAAATCCCAGATATTTCTATGTAAGCAATGTATTTCTACTTGCTACTGGCAAGGGTTGATAAAAAAACAAACAAATAAAAAAAAAACCACCCTAACTCTCTTGTGAGATCCCGCCTCCTTATTACATGGAGGCTGTACCTGCAGATATTCCAATCATTTTATTCACTGCACTAAGATAAGTGTCACCAAGAATCACTGTTCCAGAGAGTAACAGAGTGAGTGGGACAGAGGGTGTAATGAAGAACACTGAATAAACGTGAGTAAGAAATAAATGCGAAATAATATACTGTATATACCTCTTATCTGCTTTTAAAGGGATAAGGGGGACACTTACCCCTTACTGCCTCCTTATACAAAGACATCAGGGGCATGTGCCTCTCTCCCCACCCTATACCTATATCAGGGACACATACTTTTCCCCTCCTAATACACAGACATCAGGGACATGTGCCTCTCATCTCCTCCTAATAAACATACATGAGGGACATATATCTCTCGCCTCCTCCTTATACACAGACAAAAGGGACACATACCACTCACCTCCTAATACACAGACATCAGGGACACATACCTCTAACCTCCTCCTAATATACAGACATCAGGACACTTACCTCAAACCTCCTCCTTATACAAACACCAGGTACACATACCTCTCACCTCCTCCTAATACACAGACATTAGGGACACGTAACTCCTAGGGATGTGTGAACGTACCTAAATTTGCATTAACTACTGTATGTTTCAAAAGAGTTTTCTAGAACTTTGACAATTTCAGCAGAGTTTTTAATGCTACAAAATCACAGAGAAATTCAAGAGAAGAATCTATACTGAGATACATCATCGCAAACCCGTATTTCAGGCGGTGGAGACTTTTACTTGGTAAACTGCTTCGCAAACTTTTAAAAAGTAGAATTTTTAGCAAATCTAAAAATTGGCGCATTTTGCAAAGTTCTAAAGCGTGGGTGAGAAGCAATAACAAGGCAAAGGTGGCTGAAAACGCACATGTATCCATTATGTTTTATCGTTGGTTTATTGCTACACTTACTGGGATGTTTCTATTTTACTGGTGTATGGGCTCGTCCATAGCAACCGCGCAACGTGATGCGAACCGGAGACGGCTCCTCTATGAGGCCGCGAGCGAGCGCGCGCCCGATGAAACGCGATGGCACGGCAGCGTTCCCAGCAGACAAGAAATGTGTGTTTTCGCGCGACAGCTGCGTCACGTGACTTTTTTTTTTAAACCAATTAGAGGGAAGCTACATGAATCAACACTTTTCTGCCTGGTTACTGCCCATTCATGGTTTACTAAAGTAGATTCTACCATAGAACAATGGTAATGTGGTTAAAGCTGTAATATAAGGTTGAACTGGAAGCGGTGTCTAATTGCAGAGCCTAGTTGTTTTCCATCTTAAATCTGCTTACACTGTGCAGCTAATAAACACACAGATACCCAGCAAGCTCTAAGAAACCCCCAAAAATATCTGCAATATTTGGTCATGCGTTGATGTTGGCTGCAGGCTTATAACGCTTTGGCCAAAGCGTTTAACTAAATGACCTTTTTCAAGAGATATATAGGTATTTCACTGTGTATTTTTGTCATATTGGATGTAGCTTTGGGCTTCTTTGCTTCTTTGTTGTGTACACTGTGCAGCTATCCTGAAGTGCCCTTCTTTTTTGATGGCTATTTTCCCTCAGTTGTAACCCTCTCCTTTATTCCTGGGATTAGGCAGTAAATTGGTTTGGTGCAAATGTAAAAAAAAATTGTGTAGGCTTTATTAGAGAGTGTTATTAATGTGCAGAAATAGTTCCACGGCTGCTGACCTCCAGGATATCTGCAGCTCTATATCGTCCTGCGATCACCGCGGCCAACTTCAGCAAACAAATCTTTATGTAGACAATAGCAATTAAAAACTCACATATAAAACATTGTGAACTGACACAAGAGCGCACATCATCCAATTCATTTCTCACACACTATCATGATTTTTTGTAATGGTCTGCCCTACCTTCCTGCCAATGTTCCATCCAAAACCTCCCCCCCTCCCCCCCAGCATTCCCTTCCCCCTCTTTGCTGCTGTGGATGTATAGCCCCCCCCATCCCTTATTGTCCTATGACATAAATTGTTAGTCCAAATAAAAAAGGTATCACCTAATACTGAAGAGCTTAAATATTGTGGCAAACGGCTCCCTATGTGTATGTATGTGTGTATGTATGTCTTTATTTATATAGCGCCATTAGTGTACATAGCGCTTCACAGCAGTAATACACGTGACAATCATATAAATAACAAATAATACAAATAACAGATCATGGGAATAAGTGCTTCAGACATAAAAGTCACATTTCGGAAGAGGAGTCGCTGCTCCGAGGAGCTTCCAATCTAATTGGTAGATTGGTGTAGCACTGTCGTTTGCCCAGGCTCTTCGCGACACAGTCTTTTAGGGTTTAATTTGTATAAAATTGGGACAAACATGTGTATACACACAAGGGGCACTCAGCCCTCAACATTCAGAGATTCATTTTTCCATTAGTGACACTACACATTTCAAACACCGTCACTTTAAGAGACAAAATCATAAAATAAACTCCTACTCCTCTTAGGAGACTAACTTTACATTCAGTTTCAACCCTTATTACCTTGGTGGACAGCTATGCTGGTTACCACCACAAACAGGTACTATTTTAGCTGAACATATAAAGTTTCTGAACACAGCAATAATGTTTTGCTTATCTGTTACTCCAGGGTTTGGAGCAGACATCCCCGCTTCAGCACGGTCTCTCGTCCTTCCTTCTTCTTCCTGGGATTAACAGCCCATGCAGTCCAAGCAGGCTCTGCAACCACCATCCAGCGGGCCAAGTGGTCTGTGCCAGCTTCTACAGCTGGGGAGAACTCTCTCTGTCCCTTTCTCTGGGACTGCAGTATCTCCTGTTGTGCAGGGTACTTCATGCCTTATTAAACTTTCATTTAGGAGTACTGTCTTAAATAGTACCAGGTGCAGCAAGCTTTCAAAGAGGAATTTAACCTCCTGTACACCGGAACCTATCCACTCCGCTTGCTCTCTAGTCCATAAGGACAGTATATATATATATGTATATGAACCACAAAAAAGAAAAAAGAACCCTCACACAAAGCACTCGGATAATGTACAATATTGTGCACTGATATGAAAATAAATTTATTCGATCAATTAAATCAAAAATTCAAAACAAAGCATATCACACTTACACATAAGCAAACGGGAAACTGACTAAAAATTGCCTACCTACTGAACTCCAAATGATAAGGACAAGGAAACCTCCCCCCCCCCCCCCCCCTGTATTGAAACAAACCACACTGGGGACAAACGGCGGGTTATAAAAGGGGAAAAAAATAAACCTTAAACCCAAACTACATACAGTAGCTGCACACCTGTGGCTCATAATAAAGCCAACATAAATACAAAATAAGAGAGCACCCTAGAGGACAAAAACAAACATCCATCCATGTGAAAATTCATATACAGTATCCAATGACATCCAAAAGCAGACATGTATTAGATGTAAACACTGCCTAAGTGACTAAAAGGCTGCAAGCATTGCCTGAAAGGGAATATCCATTTATCTGCTGGCTCTAAGTGTACTGTACAGCCATATAAGGGCATTATCTGTCAGTACCTTAGCATTGCCATGTTATATTTGATCTAGGTTAAATTGGAGTTTGCTCTCCCTTCCCTTTCAGGCAATGTTGGCAGCCTTTTAAGGGATTGAGGGAAATTACATGCAAATGAGCACAATGTGTCACCTTTTGTCTGGAATATATATATTGGAGCCCACTCACCACCCGGCACGCCTGCAGAACCTGTTTGTGGATTCAACCCTTTTGCCCAGCTGATTTGGGAGTTCCATACTGATGGGGACAGGCCAACCCTTTTGCCCAGCTGATTTGGGAGTTCCATACTGATGGGGACAGGCTAACCCTTTTGCCCAGCTGATTTGGGAGTTCCATACTGATGGGGACAGGCTAACCCTTTTGCCAAGTTGAACTCGGCTTCAGCACAAACAAGAACCAGCTTGCTTCTTTGTTCAGCTTAATCGTGTCTCTTCATAATAGGAACCGGCAGCTGTAAGTACTTTTCAGTTTGTTCACAGTCTCATGAGTTTCTGGACTTTATTATACCCATTGACAGTAACTAAATTAGTGTGTTCCACCAATAAATTCCTTCAGGTTTCTGCTATCACATCTATTCAACAACCCATTTATATGTGTCATCATTATATATCACAGAGACTACTTTCAGCACCAGTCATATCATACACTGGTGCTGTTGGGTTCTGTGTCAAGGGACTGTTTGGTTTCACTGCCAGCACGTGACCGGCTGGTCTAGGAACCCCCTTGGTCTGTATTCCCCGCATTTCATTACTATCTCGGGGTCCTACTAACACAGTGTGTAGCATTGTGTCTGTGTATCAACTTAGATCCAACCATTATAGTTTTTATAGAGGTTCTGTCTGTTACTCTGACTCCCAGGGACTGTTTTAACTTTTGTTTTCATAGATGTTGTTTAATACTTCTTGATAAAGTGCATCTGATTGCACGAAACGCGTAGAAGGTTGCAGCCTTACGTTTTTATGACCCTTTAATAAAGATTTTTTTGCCAGACCTGCTATCATCCTTTTGGCTGTGCGCTGCACACACAAACCTTGCATTGATACTTATTATACTTGAGTGCTTCAGAGGGATTCTTTCCTACAGTAGTTAATTATATATATATAATATATATATATATATATATATATATATATATATATATATATATATATATATATACAGTGGTTGACAAATCACCAAAAAATCTACTCGCCACACAAAAAAATCTACTCGTCACCTAGTACCAAACGTGTGCTGCTTGAGCCAATATTTACTCGCCCGGGGGTTAAATCCACTCGCCCGGGGCGAGCAAATTTATAGGTTTGTCGAACACTGTATATATATATATATATATATAGAACACACAAAAGGAGAAGTTGCTCAACACATAATATATAAGGTTAACTCAAGCCCTTTAATAAAACTAACTATAAGGGTAAAGTAAAATATATACCAAAATTAAAGTCAGTATATAAATTAAATAGGACCTGATGGTGCTAGGGGATAGTGAAAACTATATAAGACACACAGATGAAAAGAACAAAGACAATCCCCTTAGTAGCACTCTAAATTACACCTAAACTAATCTATAAGATAAAGATAAAGATGGTTAAAAAGAAATAGATGCTCCGCCAATTCAGAAAAAATGAACAAGATTTTATTGATTAAACAACAAGACACACTAACTTAAAAACATAAAAATACTAAAGACAGCCTATGAAAATATATATGTATCAAAAATATAAAGAGAGGACTACTAATCAAACACTATCAAATACTATCAGTATTACAAAAAGAAAAAAAAAACTAAAATGTGTCTAAATAAAGTTTAAATAATGACAACAAAGTAGTTTAGTCTAACATAATAGGCAATACAAAATATATTCCCACTGACATATGCATGAAAGAATAATAAATCAAGAGTGTTTACTTTACTACAGCCTTTATGTAATCTTCTATTCTGAGGGATTTATGATGGATCTGATGCAGCACTTTGGACTTTATTTTTTGTTCCTGTTATAAGCAGACTTTGGAAACACATCATGTACAATCAATATGGACACAAACTCTACACAATCTAGCTGCAGCTGAGTATTACCCTCCTTACTGTTTGGGCATTACCTGTCCTTGCAGTGCTGCGCTTTGTGGTGTTTTCAATATGTATGACTGTTTGCTAATATGTCTTTATTAGTCATATTTTTCTTTATTTGCTGCATCAGTTCTCATTGATTTCATTTTGGGGAAATGCTGTTCAGGGTATAACTATTATTATTGTTATATTATTTTTCCCTGGTTGCTTTATCTCTTTTTTTCCCCTCTGTTTTTGGTATACATACCAATTTTTTTATGGCTATATACTGGGTCATTGACTATATACTTTTTCCAACGCAATGATTTATTATTCTTTCATGCATATGTCAGTGGGAATATATTTTGTATTGCCTATTATGTTAGACTAAACTACTTTGTTGTCATTATTTAAACTTTATTTAGACACATTTTAGTTTTTTTTTTTTTTTCTTTTTGTAATACTGATAGTGTTTGATTAGTAGTCCTCTCTTTATATTTTTGATACATATATATTTTCATAGGCTGTCTTTAGTATTTTTATGTTTTTAAGTTAGTGTGTCTTGTTGTTTAATCAATAAAATCTTGTTCATTTTTTCTGAATTGGCGGAGCATCTGTTTCTTTTTAACCATCTTTATCTTATAGATTAGTTTAGGTGTAATTTAGAGTGCTACTAAGGGGATTGTCTTTGTTCTTTTCATCTGTGTGTCTTATATATATATATATATATATATATATATATATATATATATATATATGAACAAAAAACAAACAAAAGCGCAAACTCCATAGCACGTAACTGAGTAAAAAATAAGGTACATTTATTTAAAAAATCTGCATCCCATAAGCATGTGCACTTACAGGATTTCAAACAGAACCATTCGTGGGAGAGAAATCTCTATTGTGGTCACATGCCGGTGCGGGTACCAGTATGTGGGGAGAACCACCCGGACTCTAAGTACAAGATTTTTAGAACATAGAAGAAACATCATACATGGCACTACAACTCACAACCTATCTAGACACTTCTTGGACAAACATAACAAAGATCCTTCCTCTCTAAGAGTCATGTGCTTGGAACAGATTCCCTTAACAGTACTTAGTGGTGATAGAGTCAAGAGACTTAACCTTAGGGAGACCTATTGGATTTATATGTTGGAAACATTGAGTCCAATGGGTCTCAATGACTGTATTGATACAAGCACTATCATCTAATATCTCTCTTTATTGTTCTGGCAGGACATCGGAGGTTTGAGCATGTTTTATTGTGCTCCCTTTGATGTCTCAGTCAGTATATTAAATGGGGGGCCCCTGGTCAAAAACATTGCACTTTTTATTTCATTTTATTTTATTTCACAACCAATAGCATACATAGTTAATTAATTTCCATTTTCACTGCATGTATTTATCATATCACACATATGCTAATAGTGATATATTCATCCACTGTTGGAAAATACAGTATTTCACTTATAAACACTTTATTTCAACTCACACACATTCACATATCCTATAAGAAGTGTATCTCATACAAACATTTCACCTATATTGCACACATACACATTCACTTTAATTATATATATGGTTTTGGATTGCTGGCTCTTGGCTAATTTTTCTCTAATTTGCCAATGGGCCATATATTATTGAGTCTTAATCTGCCACGATTAAGGTGGGGTACAAATATTATGTCATAATTTCTGAGCTATGGATTGTAGCATCTTCCCCTACATCTAGTGTAATTTAGAATATTTATTTATCCAAATAATAATTGATTGAGATTCATGTCAAGCCTCTCTCCATAATAGTATTAATATTAAAATTAATTTCAATATATAACAAATATATATAGTCCATTCTTAGACCCAAAGTCCCAATACTCTATATAATTTGCTTTTTTCATCTCTTCCAGTTTAAACAATAATGAGCATCTTATATTCATATTTGATTCTCTTATTCAAGCTTGATTAAATTATTATAATAATATTTATTAGTGTTCATTGGAGTTACAACTATGTGAAACTAACAATGAATTCAATTGAATACAAACTTCTGGTTAGCACTAGTATCTAATATATACAATGTTGTCCTCTAATAATAAATTGTATGTTATCATCTTTGTTCTATGCAGGGCTATCTTTATGATAAGATCAATGGATTTCGACTAAGAATATATTAAATGTGTCATCTACTATTATTCAGTAACACCTACTAATAGTAATTATACTTTAATACCATTCATGCACATTAGCAATAAGCCTCTGCATGTCTTTTATATCCTATGTCTGTTTCAGTGTCTATCACTTAATTCTAATGAATGATTGTTTGTAAATATCTGTATTATTCATATGTTTATCCCTTTTCTTAATTTATTTAGCATTAACAGTTTAGCTATTGCATCAGGTTATAGAGATTAGCCCAATGATATTTATGGAACTAAACACAGCTGTGGAGAAATGCTTTTCATTGGTGAAAGGGACTATTTAACACAAGGCAGTTCCATGTGGTATCCATCCCCTGATGAAATCCGCAGAGTAGGAAGAAACGCGTAGGGATATCTGGCAGTGAATCTACGGTGGCCGGGCAGCTCCTAGCACCAGCGTGAGGACGCAAGGACGTGTCTGAAGACCCTTCCTGGTTTCTAAGTGCAACAAGAAAGGTCAATGGCGGCCGCACGCGGAGATTGAGCGCTCCCAACATTAAAGGACTACTTCCCTGGAGACAGCGGCGGACAGCACTATCCTATCTGGAGCCATTGCGGACATTCACACACAAAGAAGTGATCGAGGAGTCCTCAGTTGGTGCATGGGCAGGTCCCATAATATGCTTTATTTTATCAGACAAATTGTAAGTGTGCATTTGTCTTGTCCATGATATATTAAATATTGTTCATCTGATTTTACACAAGGATCGGGCGCTTCTTTTCTCTTTTTCTCTAATATATATATATATATATGAACAAAAAACAAACAAAAGCGCAAACTCCATAGCACGTAACTGAGTAAAAAATAAGGTACATTTATTTAAAAAATCTGCATCCCATAAGAATGTGCACTTACAGGATTTCAAACAGAACCATTCGTGGGAGAGAAATCTCTATTGTGGTCATCTGCGGTGGTAGGGTGAGTCCCAGGTTTGCAGAGTGGATGTAAACAGCCCAAGTTCACCATGAATTGGCAGCAAGATATAAAGGCATACAGTATATAGTAATGTCATTACTTTATACCAAGGAATTTGTCTATTTACCATTTTCCCTTACAGCTGGGGCCGCCTTTATCCTAGTGCGGCCGTATCGGCACAACTCTGATAATCGCGGGCAGATGCAGTATTTTGTTTTTTTTGCCGGAATATGTTCCGGTATTTTAGCGCTCGTAATATTAGCATTTTATTAGCGCTGTCTGCAATACTACAATACCGTCTAAATACTCAGGGGGGCATTCGCGAGCTGTTGTCTTCAAAGTCTAATACTTTAGCAGTTCAACCTACAGTACGTCAGTACACAGTCTGCGTGTGCGCGCGCAGTATTTGTAAATTTGCATATTTATACATGCATGTGCAGTGCTGTACTGTATGTCTCATTTGAAAATTGTTGAAACGCATAGGCGTGTACTGTAACAGTATCACATTTTGGCGTATACAGCGCTCTCCCCTCGCTCGCCCCCGCACACACACAGGCTAATTTACTGCACTGCAGTATTTCAACTTCTTATCTTATCTACAGTACAGTACACCTCTCCCACACCATTCCTTTGAATGTGTGTCTTTCTGGTTTCAATCACATTCCTGGTTGCTACATAGCTGATGATTACTGCGCATGCGTCTATAACTTCACCACTGCTTGCTTGCGAAGTTCAAGAGTGAGTGACCAAAAAAAAAATATATATTTTTTTTCTCGTCATTTTTTATTTTTATTTTCTCCACAAGAATGCCTAAACCATCTTAATATTACGATATTCAATCTGTGCTGTAGCTTTTGACTGCGACACTGTGCGTTTGACTGCACATAGTTGATTTGTGTGGTTTTTATGTATTTGGGGGTGTGGGGATCAAATTATTATGATGAACTGCCTGTTGAAAATATGTCATGTCTTTGAACTACAGTACAGCTAATCCTTCATGCAGCTGTACCCTGTACCCCCCTCCCCCACGCACGCACACACACGGCTCGCTCAAGGATTTGAACCTCTTATCGACACCTCTCCAGAACCATTCCGTTTCTACGGACGCAGGAAGCCACTCACCTCTGCCGTGCCTGTCACACAGAAAAAGCGAAAGGCCGCAGCTGTTTCCAAGCCAAGGCCAAAGCGACAGGCTAAGACTAATAAATAAAACCTTCTGCTGACCCCAAAGGCTAAGGGTTTTAATACACGTAAGCCTTATTATGTCAAGGAGAAATTTGGTGATGTACACTCAAGGCAAAACAAATGGCAGCCAAACCATCGAACCCGCAGGCCACTTCCTCGATTACGCTTCGACGTCTCTGCCGCTGCTCTCCCGGAAATCTACAGCCCATTCTCCACTACTCTTCGACAACGCTGCCGCTGGTCTCCCGGAAATCCACGGGTCAATTTCTCCATTACGCTTAGACGACTCTGCCGCTTCTCGCCCGGAAATCCACAGGTCACTTTCGCCATCCCTCTTCGACGACGCTGCCACTTCTCTCCCGGAAATTCACAGGTCACCTCCTCCATCCTTCTTCGACGACGCTGCCGCTTCTCTCCAGGGAAACCCCATCTCATCCTCCGTAGCACCCATCCACCCAGATGTCCACAGCACGCCATGCACAAGAACCAGCTCATTAGACCGCATGCTGAATGGGTTAAGTGTGGATATCCCCGGGAACTCTACTATGCTGGTAAAGATAGATCTTCTTTTAGAGACCATGCTAAATATGGATCAATGAATGGAGAAGATAGAGACTGACATAGCGGGGATACATAATTTGCTCGGTGTTCATGCCCCTGTATCCCCAACGCCGGAGCAGGAGGGTGGCATGGATGTGATGAATAGGACCTTCGACTACCTTCCAAAACCAAGCGCACCCCCTCTACCAGAAGAATTTGTGTACATGTATGCCGTTGACGAGGAGGATAACATGACAACCCCATCAAGACCACGCCAGGAGACAACACGCCGACCAAGACAGGAGGAAAGCTTCCTCCCAGACAACCTACCCTGCCCGCCGCCACAAGCACACCCGCTCCAAGAAGCACACACGCTCCCAGAATCCAACCTACATACGCTTGCATCGATACAGTGCCCGACATCATCCTACGCGAGCTGCCACCGGCACTCAGGAAGAAGTATAGGGTGATGAGTGCTGGTTTACCCCAGAAGTATGGCATGTTAATTTTTAAGCACCATGTGTACTACTTGGTGTACTGCGGGTGGGCCAAAAATGTAAACTACGAAGGAAATCGCGAAAAAAGGGCGCTTCCTGAAAATTTAAGAAGGACTATTGTGGAGGAATTGCGGCGCTATTTTTCAATTTCAGATCCTTTAATGAAAATCGTTCGAGACTCCATTATGGCATTTTGCGTTATACAAGGCACCGGCCCTGGAAGGACAATCTGGTGGGGATCAAATTTGCGTGACTGTTCAACTGTTGTGTATTTTTTGACTTGTTGCTTGTTTTAACTTGTATTAATAAAGAAATGTTTTTACTTAAACAAGACGTGCACAATTCCAGTCCTCGAGGGCCGCAAACAGGCCCGGTTTTCAAAGTTATCCTGAAAACCGGGCCTGTTTGCGGCCCTCGAGGACTGGAGTTGTGCAGGCCTGACTGACTGTACACCATCCTACTGTAAATGTTTTGACTTTCTGTACTTTAAAAAAGGAGATGTTGTGTGTTTTAAATTTTATTAATAAAGATTTTTTACTAACACCATACTGTTGTGCTGTACTGTAAATGTTTTGACTTTCTGTAATTTAATAAAGGAGATGTTGAGTATTTTAAATTTTATTAATAAAGAAATGTTTTTACTTAAACATGACCTGCACAATTCCAGTCCTCGAGGGCCGCAAACAGGCCCGTTTTTCAAGGTTATCCAGAAAACCGGGCCTGTTTGCGGCCCTCGAGGACTGGAGTTGTGCAGGCCTGACTGACTGTTCTGTACACCATCCTACTGTAAATGTTTTGACTTTCTGTACATAAATGTTTTCACTAGCAGTAAACCATACAGCTGTTAATGTTTTGAATTGCTGTACACTTTAAATGTTTTTAAATTGTTTTTGTAAATAAATGTTTTTGTACTTACTCCACCAATAAAAGAAAATGTTGATTTGTTTTAAATTGTTCCATTGTCTCCTTTTATACTGTAACAAAATACAGTGTTTCTAGAACATACAGTACTGACCAGGCATACTGTACAGTACTGTACTGTATACTGTAGGCATGCTCAGTACTGTACATCACAAGAGTATTAAAACAATACATGTACGGGTATAGAATACACATATGTACTGGAATACATGTAGAATAAATGCATACTTTTTATTTTTCGGGTTTATTGTACAGTATATATATAAAAAAGTATTGTATACGGTCTCAAAACAGCCTACTGTTTCAGGTTTTCTATGAAGCTCTCAGTTACAGTATTCTATCCTAATCAATAACAACGGCCACTAAACTGTAGACTCCGGTATGTGGTTTTTTAAATCCGATTCACCAATGTGCAGGCATTGTTACACAAAGCGATATTATCCATCGCAATCCCTCCATGTGCCGTTTTCCGCATGAGATGACAAAGTTTTCTTTTCTGAGGAAAAACAAAAGAACAAGTTTTACTGTAATGGTCAGTCAGCCCCCTAAAGAAGTTCCCACAGTCAGTCCCACCAATAATTTTCTCGGGGTGCGTCCCTGTTCACATGCGCATGCGCCTACTGTAGATGTGATGACACGCATATGCGTTTCAAGAAGGTTCCAATGCGCATGCGCCTAGCTTTCCACCATTTGTGGAGTATCTACTGTAGAAGCTGCTCAGCCAATGATATTGCTTACAGGAGAATCTCTTGACTGTGCATTGATATTGATATTTCAAAAACAGAATAAAATACGGCAACATTACTCACCATAGACTTTGCCAATTAGCTGGCGCCGAGCCACTGCCAGTCCCGAAATCTTGATTATACACATAGTTAACAGGTGCCAGCGGATGAGGCTGGAAATCGCTTTGGTACATGCAACCTTGCTGGAATCTGTACGCGAAATCCGTCTCAGGCTGCAGGTATCAGGGCGGGGACAGACAGCAAGGGTTGCCGGTCACCAGGTTTTCACTGACAGCCGGACCGTTATTGGAAGCAGGCGGCGCTGTCGCTGGCGCATTGCTTTCCAGTGACTGAAGTTTCTTAGTTGGTTTTAACATGACCTTTCGCCTTTTGAAGTCTCCATGATCATAGATACGGGAAAAATCCGGTGATACACACCAATACCCTCCAATAACACCGGGATCAATACGAAAAAAACACGGATCGATACATAACTTTTTCCTTATTGCACGCTTCCACACATAAGCATCTGGTGAAAATTTGTAAAAGATATGTTTCAGACAATCTAGGGGGAGCACATGTGGGGAACAAAAGACAAATAAAAAACAATTTAAGTGCAGACGTTTTGAATGAGGAGATCAATGATGTGTTGATATTCTTGGCTCTAAAGGTGAATCTACTCACAAGATGGTTGTGGTTTTAAATGCAGTTAGCAGATAGGGCTGCTACCCATAAGGATATAATGGTGTATGGGATTCCCTCCAGGCACGTCTCGTCAGTAGGGAGATGTATATGTAGAGGAGAAAAACAGCACTGGAATGAACTGTTAGATAGATGTTCATATGGGTTAATTGATTTAATTCTAGACCAACAAAAACACATCTAAAACATCTAGATGAAGAAATAAATGAGATTAAAGAAAAATTAACCCCACTGGATTACACGAAGGAATTTAAAGAAAAGGATATACAATTGCAGAAAAAACTTGACAACTTAGAAAGGGACACAGATAACAACAAAACCAAAAAACTGCATAGGGATGAGGAGGATTACAGAAAAGGGGAACAAAGAAATTGGACTATTATTAGAACATATAAGAAAAATTACAGAAATCCCTATAGAGATAATAGTCTTTTTCAAGACAGATCTACATCAGGAGAAACATCTAGAAAAGAAAGGCATGACAATAGACAGAGAGAGCACTCTAACAAAAGGACTGATAAGTCTCTTACAAGAGACTCAGATAGAGGTAGAGTCAATTATACACCAATTAACCAAAAGAAAAAAGAAAAAAGAGAGGAAGAGAGATTGAATAAAAAATCAAATAGAACTAAATCGCTGGACTATAAACAAAGAGATGATAAGAGTTCCAATACAGATAAACAATCAAGCATTGATTCCTCTTTTTTAGGAGCGGGGGAGGGCCCTTCCAGTTGGTGGGAAGGGAAAAACTAAATTCAGCAGAAGCAGGAGAAAGGGGCATTAGGCCACTCCAAAAGAGGAAGACAGCCAGAGGAAAGAGAGGAAGAAGAAAAAGGGAGAGAAAAAAGGAGTGCCAAATAAAAATAGACAATGTCTTTATTTTGAGAAGTATTGCATTAACAGAAACACAAAAAGCATCCTCTCTAGAGGTTTATCCTTTGCACCTATGAAAGGGCATAGTCAATTTGACTTGTTTATAGACGCTAATCGTTATCTCAGAAAACTAACAGTAAAGAGGTATTTTTTAGGTTGGCATGTTGAACCAAAATTTAATGTTGTAGTGCCCCCTGTCGTTGAACAGGAACGACAATTTATCCATACAGGCCTGAAGCAAAAATCCACTTTTTCCCCCCATTTTGCCTCTGGGAACCATCTGGAGGTTTTCTTTCAGATGGTTACCAAGGACTTCGAAGATTTGGCAAAAAATGATAATACACAACCCCAAAAAAGAAAAATTGAAAATCTGACAAAAATTGAGAAAGAAGGTTTAAAACAACTAATGGATGAGGACAACCTAATTATAAAACAGGCAGACAAGGGAGGGGGCGTTGTCCTGATGGATAAACCAGATTATGAAAGGGAAACACTAAGACTATTGGGAGATAGCAATACATATTAGAAGCTACCATCTAATCCTATTAAAGAATATACAGAGGAACTTAAAAAACTATTGAATGAGGGAAGGGAGACCAGCATACTAGATGAGAAGGAATACAAATTCTTCTATCAGGATAAAGCTAGGATGCCGGTCTTCTATTACCTTCCTAAGGTCCATAAAAGTGTAGTCAATCCCCCAGGTAGACCAATAGTCTCGGGGATTGACTCATTAAGAGCTAACCTCTCTATGTATATTGATACCTTTTTGCAAAAATATGTAGTTTAACAGAAATCGTATTTGAGGGACACATTAGACTTATTGAATCTGTTAAATGAGATAACCTGGGAAGATCATTACATTTTAGCGACATGTGATGTTGCATCTTTATATACAGTAATTCAGCACACACAGGTGTAACGGGTATTCCCCCCACCAATCGCAGATCTGATGTGGGTGCAAGGAACATACAAGGTTACTCAGGTGTGGTGCATTACCTGTTGGCTCACAGGAGGGCTGAGCTTCCGCCACGGGGAACCTGGGGTAATTATACTAGGGGTGATCACTTACAACATCTTCTCGGTACAGCGCCTCCACCTGCGATGGCTCCCACCAGAGGGGGAGTGGTTCCTCGCAGGACAATCACAATAATAATCACTTACACGACAGCATGTATATTAACTATATGACTTTACTAACACACATATCACACATTACATAACATCATAACCTTATCACCTCAGGCTCAATGTCTGGCGTTCCCACTCAGTGTCCTGTAATCCCCCCACACCCAATGTCCCGTACTCCTACGGAGGTCGTGGGTGACTGCGCAGTCACTATGAACTAATAGGCCTGTTGGTGCACATATATTCAGAGGTACCTTCCGAGCACTCCGATGCTCGGGCCTGCAACACTCTTCTCAAAGGGTCAGACGTACGATGCATCCGTCAGATCCTATCCAGGTACTTCTCCAGGAACCCCAACGAGGGTCCCACCGCTTCACGGGAACACCACCGTCTCACGGTAACAGCAACCGAATCACGGGAACAGCAACCGCCGCTATCCCTATCTATCCCTAACTAACCCTAACGTGACAGGAACCCTAACCTAGGGCCTGCGGAGTAATAACCTGCCCCACTCCCTTAGCTACCCAAGTCCCTAATCCTCCCTAACATCTAGCTACTCGCTACTCCTAACAGCCTGCAGCAGACACACAGCTCTCACCGTCAGCCTGCAGACATTCACACACGCTGCACACACTGCGCCCAGCACATGCAGAAACAACACACAGCAACCAATCCTACATACACCATACACTGGAGAGGGAGAGCCTATCTGGGGCCTAAGGGGTTAAGCGTCTGCCTACTCCCCTAACGAGGCCCAGTCCTGACTCCCACTAACAACTGACTAACCTGAGTGACAGGGTCCATTACTCTAGGGCATCCCTGGCAACACTCACTATATGGGATAACTAGAGCTATCTTGGGCCAAGGGGGTGCTGGATAGTACAGGGGATCCCCCCTCTCCCGTACCCTACCTCCTTCCCTTGTCTGCCTAGTTGCTCTGCTTCTTCCTGACTGACACGTAGCTCCAGCCCGCCAAATGTATCCATTCCTGTCCAGGGCAGTCCTACAGCCCTATTGGCTCCTATCAGGCACCTGGTGCCTGTCTCGCTATGCCCCATGGGAGTTGTAGTCCCATGGAGCCTAAAAGCACATAGGGACCGCATGCGCGCCTTTCCTGCGCATGCGCGAGTCTTTGGGGGCCGCCTCAACCTTTCCCTACTCTGCTCTGGCCCTCGCGCGACTCTCCCTGACTCTGGGGTTCCTCCCGCGCCTGCGCGATCACTGCGCATGCGCGATTGGCCATATAATGGCGGCGGCCTCACAGACCTGCTCCGGGAGCGCCGAGAACCCAGCGACACGATCGCGGCCTTGGCAACTGGCCGCACGCGTCCCCGGCAACCCACGAGCAGGAGCCTGACCGCCCTCACCCCTGCGATACGCCGACGGGGCCGCCATTGAACTCGGCGGCACCCGCGATCGGCAGCTAGGTGAGGGGGGTACTGACAGGCTGGGGAGACCTGGCTACATCCTCCCCCTGGTGAAAAATCCAACGCCATCGCTTGGGGAACGACATACCTTGACATACGTTTACACACTGAAAAATGGCATGGCATAATTGGTACACTTTCACACAATGAAAAATTACAGGGCATATCACACCAATTAATACCCGAGACTGGCTGAGACCATGTGTGGGGTGCCCCGAACTGAACATGTGGGGGTACCTCACTTTTGCGCCCGTGAGCCTCCCCCAGAAAAATCTCCTGTTGAGCACGCTCTGGGGAAACAGTCACTGGCTCTTCGCTACTTCCTCCCCCTGGTGGAAGGAGTAGCACAACGTCTTTTAAGCCGGCCTTTACCCGGTCATCCGCGGCTTGGATGCGGTAGACCAGGAGGCCAGGGCCTTTCCCACGGTCCACTACCTGAGGAATGGGGCGCTCCTTTTTGGGCTTAAAGGAGGCCAGTCTCCCTGGATCTCTCTCCACACAGTCTTTGTCCCCATATTTTTGTGAGGCTTCCACTGAGAAGCGAGCACGGGACAATGTCTCGGTTTCACCTGGCAGGGGGGAAAGAGTAGACACCTTACCCCTGCGGTGATTCACAGTGGCCAACAGGTCCTCGGGGACGCTGTCAGTTCCCACCTTGGCGGTATCGGGACCTGTCCCCAATTCTTCTGGGACAGTCCACTCACTGACTCGAACTTCGGGAGCGTTGGATCCCAGTCCTGGGACCACTTGCGTCGGAGCACACGGGCTCACACTCCGCTCAGGAACCATAGCTTTGGCCTTCTTCACGGCCACCTCCATCGGAGTCGGTGGGGAACAAGGGGGTTCCTTACCACTCTGCTGGCTGACGATGGGCTTCCCTTCTTCCGGAAGGATCGACGGTAGACACTGGTCCACTCTCTTCTCTGGACAACTACCTTCCAATGAGGACACCTCCACCAGGACGCGATGCAGAGGGGAGCCCTTCGCCCGGGCGACCAGACTTAAGGAGCCATCGTGCTCCGCGGTCACCTGGAGGCTCAACCCCAACACCCCTGGGGCAGTCGACTCACCCTTGTCGTCTGTAGGTACTGGTCCCAAGCCTAGGACCGATGGTACCTCTGTAGTAGGTCGGACTGACCATTGTAGGGCACACGGGCCCGCAGCAGGGTCCGCAACATCGGGACACACTTCCTCTAGGGCCCACGGGCCCACAGCAGGCTCTGTATTCGCCGAGATAGTGTGTTCATTGGTGTCACTAAAGTGGTCCGCCGGCAGGCGCATCACCACAAGTGACGGGTCGCTGGATTCACTAGAAGAAGGTGGGGGTATATACACCTTACCCTGTGATTCCTCTGTCTCACTGCTGGGGTGGTTCGCTGGTAGGCGCATCGCCACCGATGGGAATTCAACCTTGTCCGCTGGCAACATCACGATCGGATCCTCCGCCAACGTGTTGCTCGGCTCCAGGATGGGCTGATCCGGGTTCTGTGGTTCCTGCTCAGGAACCAGGTCTAGAAGGTTCACTTGGGCGCACTGGCCCTCCTAAATGTCTATGAGAAGGGTAGATGGGTTAGTTATACTGACCGGCTCTTCAGGCTGGGGCACAATAGGTTTTAAGAACCAGGCACCGAAATCTTCACATTGAGGCTCCCACGCCAATGCCGCTCTAGAACAGTCACATGTGGGGCTAAAATACTGTATGCTCAGTTCTCCATCCACGGTGCCGGTCTTGAAATCCAGCGGTAGCTGAAATAGGTCGGCTCCTTGGACATAAGCTTTTTGCAGGCATGTGCACATTAATGTAAGGGCTTTCACTCCTGGCACGTGCCAGGACACATACACATTGGGGTGTACTCCCTTACAGTCTGTTTCATCACCATCATCAGAAAACCCAGAGTCTATTTCATTTATGTCGGCCACTGTGCCCTCTTCCTCGGGCTGTCCTGTAGCCGCCAACGGCACGGGTTGCAGAGTCGGTATCCTGCAGCAGCCACACATGCGTCCCCATGCCAATTTACAAAAGGAGCAGTCACCGTTGTTACAGAAACATTCCCGGCAAGCATCCTCGTTTGCGTCTTCCAGCCGCCCTCTTATCAGGCACGTCAAAATTGCAAAGTTCATACTACCCGACGGACTCAACGATTCTATCATACACGGACACAACAAAAAGGATACGACCCCGGCCTTCGTCGGCCAGAGTCCATATGACGGCGAGCAATTTTCTTTGCCCCCAGTACTTTCTTTGATGGAGACAGCAGTCACGGATGAAGGCTCACAGTGCTTGCTCCCCCTGGTGGAATCTGAAGGAGGGGCAGCACACTCTTTCATTAAGTGACTCTGGCTCGGCACAGAGTTATTCAGTTGGCGGGGGCGGGGCTTAGGGTTTCCCGCCAAACCCAGACAGTTTGCAACATTTTCCCGCGCGAGCGGGAAATCAGCACGTGACTTCTTCATGGCGAACAAAAATAGCACAATTTAGAAAAAAATATACCGGGCACCCCAGGTCTATCTCAGCAGCGCCTCCAAATGTAACGGGTATTCCCCCCACCAATCGCAGATCTGATGTGGGTGCAAGGAACATACAAGGTTACTCAGGTGTGGTGCATTACCTGTGGGCTCACAGGAGGGCTGAGCTTCCGCCACGGGGAACCTGGGGTAATTATACTAGGGGTGATCACTTACAACATCTTCTCGGTACAGCGCCTCCACCTGCGATGGCTCCCACCAGAGGGGGAGTGGTTCCTCGCAGGACACTCACAATAATAATCACTTACACGACAGCATGTATATTAACTATATGACTTTACTAACACACATATCACACATTACATAACATCATAACCTTATCACCTCAGGCTCAATGTCTGGCGATCCCACCCAGTGTCCTGTAATCCCCCCACACCCAATGTCCCGTACTCCTACGGAGGTCGTGGGTGACTGCGCAGTCACTATGAACTAATAGGCCTGTTGGTGCACATATATTCAGAGGTACCTTCCGAGCACTCCGATGCTCGGGCCTGCAACACTCTTCTCAAAGGGTCAGACGTGCGATGCATCCGTCTGATCCTATCCAGGTACTTCTCCAGGAACCCCAACGAGGGTCCCACCGCTTCACGGGAACACCACCGTCTCACGGTAACAGCAACTGAATCACGGGAACAGCAACCGCCGCTATCCCTATCTATCCCTAACTAACCCTAACGTGACAGGAACCCTAACCTAGGGCCTGCGGAGTAATAACCTGCCCCACTCCCTTAGCTACCCAAGTCCATAATCCTCCCTAACATCTAGCTACTCGCTACTCCTAACAGCCTGCAGCAGACACACAGCTCTCACCGTCAGCCTGCAGACATTCACACACGCTGCACACACTGCGCCCAGCATATGCAGCAACAACACACAGCAACCAATCCTACATACACCATACACTGGAGAGGGAGAGCCTATCTGGGGCCTAAGGGGTTAAGCGTCTGCCTACTCCCCTAACGAGGCCCAGTCCTGACTCCCACTAACAACTGACTAACCTGAGTGACAGGGTCCCTTACTCTAGGGCATCCCTGGCAACACTCACTATATGGGATAACTAGAGCTATCTTGGGCCAAGGGGGTGCTGGCTAGTACAGGGGATCCCCCCTCTCCCGTACCCTACCTCCTTCCCTTGTCTGCCTCCTTGCTCTGCTTCTTCCTGACTGACACGTAGCTCCAGCCCGCCAAATGTATCCATTCCTGTCCAGGGCAGTCCTACAGCCCTATTGGCTCCTATCAGGCACTTGGTGCCTGTCTCGCTATGCCCCATAGGAGTTGTAGTCCCATGGAGCCTAAAAGCACATAGGGACCGCGTGCACACCTTTCCTGCGCATGCGCGAGTCTTTGGGGGCCGCCTCAACCCTTCCCTACTCTGCTCTGGCCCTCGCGCGACTTTCCCTGACTATGGGGTTCCTCCCGCGCCTGCGCGATCACTGCGCATGCGCGATTGGCCATGTAATGGCGGCGGCCTCACAGACCTGCTCCGGGAGCGCCGAGAACCCAGCGACGCGATCGCGGCCTTGGCAACCGGCCGCACGCGTCCCCGGCAACCCCCGAGCAGGAGCCTGACCGACCTCACCCCTGCGATACGCCGACGGGGCCGCCATTGAACTCGGCGGCACCCGCGATCGGCAGCTAGGTGAGGGGGGTACTGACAGGCTGGGGAGACCTGGCTACACAGGGATGCGCAGCCACAAAGAGATTTTTAGAGGAGGACGCCACACTACAACCATCACAGGTTGATTTTATAATTGACAGTATAAATTTTATTTTACATCACAATTATTTTTGGTTTGGGGACACCTTTTATTTGCAACAGTGTGGGACGGCGATGGGACGAGATTCGCGCCAAGCTACGCCAATCTGTTTGTAGCAGATTGGGAGAAGGATAACATCTGGAGTAGTAATGAGCTTGGCGCGAACCTCGTCCTCTATCGCCATTACATCGATGACGTGTTTATTATTTGGAGAGGGGGAGAGGAGAATTTAGTTACATTTCTAGATAATATGAATATCAACACATATAACAAAAAATGCACAGCTTGTAGGTATAAATCACCTGAACAAACCCGCTTTTGCTCTAACGTAACAGGTGAAAGCTTTAATATAACGAGTTTAATGACCTGCAGGACAGACCATGTAGTATATCTTCTGGAATGTTCCTGCAGGTTACAGTACGTAGGAAAGACTATCAGACCTGTGCGGACAAGAATAATAGAACATCTGAGTGGAATACACAGAAAACTTGTGAATCATAGCATACCAAAACACTTTCTAGAATGTCACGCGGGTGAACCAACAAGCTTGCAGTTCAAAGCAATAGAGCATGTATTGCCACACTGGAGGGGAGGTGATAGGGGATCAGAATTGCTTAAGAGAGAAGCATTCTGGATCCACCGTTTAAAAACCATGACACCAAAAGGCTTAAATGCCGAAATTGATCTGGCACCTTTCCTTACATGAATGTTATCTAATAATGCTCTTTTTTTGTCCTACTGTATCTGCCTTACCTATGTCGTTTCAGCCTTTAACGTCATGATATGTACATCGGATGTCATTTGAAAACTCTTGCATAGATTTTTTTTTTTTTCCAACTTAAGTTTTTTATTGGAGTTACCTGTACAGACATTATTTCACAGCCCATTGTTTTACTTCCAAATACAGAATTGTAGAAAAGACACAAAACAAACATGAAAGCTTTATAACTGCCAACAACAACTAACAGATGACACTACTGACAAGACGGATCAGACAAGGGAACCGGGGGCGGGGGCGGGGGCGGGGGGGGGGGGGGGAGGGGGGAAGGTAAGAGAGAAGGCGCCGGGGTCTGATGCGGGGAGCATCCTTGTACGCTGCTATGCTTTCCACGTCCTGTCAGGGACCCGATAGGCTATCGCTCTGGGGCATAGATTTTTATATGAGTATCTGTCCCCTAGAATAGTCTTTTATAATATCTAATGGATTGTGTAATTATTTTATAGATTTGAGCCCACTGGCATATGTGATCTTGTTCTATTTCATCTTACACATTGTGTTAAACATGCCACAATGATTATATGAACATACTATGCTGCACAATGATGAATAATATTATGTGATGTAAATGAAACGTCATTCTCCACTCATTATTATAGCACAGATGATTAATCTTAATGCACTCAGTTACATGCTTGTAACCTTAAACACATTTAATATATTATATTGTATTTATTTACACTGTATTACGTATATTTAAGTCCCCTACTAATTATCTACAACTAGATATTAAATTAACTTGGCTATAATTAATAGAAACACAACTATTGCCTCTATATAACATCTGTCATAGAGAGAATAACAGATGAATTATATTTGTATGATGAATAGCCTTATCTATATTGCTGCGTGCATCCTAAGTGCAATTCACTGAAGTTGATGTGAATTAAACAAGTCTCCCCTTTTCTGATTGCCTAATGGCAGTTAGTAGCTAAACC
The DNA here is from genome assembly GCF_040206685.1 of Ascaphus truei. Taxonomy (NCBI): domain Eukaryota; kingdom Metazoa; phylum Chordata; class Amphibia; order Anura; family Ascaphidae; genus Ascaphus; species Ascaphus truei. Next base: position 45,369,375 of record NC_134488.1, on the reverse strand, counting down.
TGCAACAATTACGTGTGCAACAACAGCTCTGTTGATTTTATTTAATTAATTAAGTTCTTGGAGTTTACCTCCTCACCCCCCCCCTATTTCTTTACAAATATTATTTGTAATTACACACTCTATTGTCACTTACCTATTACTTTTGATTACATATTGTATTGCCATATAATTATAGCGAAACCTCCCACTTTTGTTTGAATGATGTTTCATATTTTTAGAAAGATGTTAAAATTATTAAAGTGTTGTTATCTGTTCTGTGTTAAATTTCTGATTAGACGATTGCCAACCATAGCGCTCTGATAATTGACAATTAGCATTAAGATTAGGGTATATATAGACACCTATTAACCCCAAGCAGTATACACTCCTGACGAAGCCATACACAGCTTCCTTTAGCTGGGTGAAACGCGTAGAGTGGCTTTTTGGATCAGTCAGGGACCCGTAGCTTCACCACCCACAGAGCCGTGACGTCACACGCACCGGAGGAAACATTGAGAGAAGCTGGACTCTTGAGGTGCAGGCGAAGGAGCTCCGGGACGGCGAGGGGAGGCGGTGAGAGCTGCACAGTACCCACAGATTTCACATTGATTGTGATAAATGCTTACTTTTAATTAGCACATTGTAAGTGCACATTTTATATGCTTATCAATTTTTACATAAAGTTTATATCAGATTGCGCTATGTAGTGCTGTTTTTCTCCTCTACATATACATCTCCTAACTGACGAGACGTGCCTGGAGGAGATCCCACACACCATTATATCCTTATGGGTAGCAGCCCTATCTGCTAACTGCATTTAAAACCACAACCATCTTGTGAGTAGATTCACCATTTGAGCCAAGAATATCAACACATCATTGATCTCCTCATTCAAAACGTCTGCACTTAAATTGTTTTTTATTTGTCTTTTGTTCCCCACATGTGCTCCCCCTGGATTGTCTGAAACATATCTTTCTCCTTGGAACCCGTGAAACACGTTCCACCAGAGGGTTTGAGCAGGGTTTTATATTATCTGTATACCATTTTTTGGTTTTATTTTATTTTAGCTCACTATTTTATTACACTGCATTTATAGTCACTTAATGTTAAGTAGCTAGCGCCTTTTTTCACTTTAATTCGAAAATTTGTAAAAGTCATAGTTTTCGATAAAATACTGATAAATTTGACCAACTGTTGCCATCTTATCATCTGTTGCATTAATCGCGGCCCATATTAAATAAGCGTATGTTCTGTCGGGTTTTTGGAACACGGACTGCGGTGGTGCACTCATGTCGGGACCCTCAGGACAATAAAACACCAGACACTGTGCATGTATTTTTTAATATGAAAAGCCAAAATTGATACATTATTGTAACTTCTTCAGTACCAAGGCCAATTTACAATGGACCACTGTGGTATTTTTTTAAACACCTGCAAGTCGACACATTACTGAAGCGCATGCGCATTACAATTCATGAATTTCTGCCACCTGGCGGATATGCGAAGAATTGCAACCAATTAAATCCGAACCATTATCAATAAACACATCAATAAACACATCAACCGCAACATGAATGCGGTATGAATTCGTCATGAATGCAGCATGAACGTGGTGAAGTGCGGTGAAGTGTGTGGCATTCGGAAAAAATCCCCGAAAAAATTTGGAGATGTTGGAGAATAAAAGGGGCTTTATATTGCCAAGGGAATTTGATCATTTATTAAGTAATTAATTTAACCCTTCAGACACTGTCACGTATTTCCCATGTTTTCCATTTCTCTTTCCTTCACTTCTTTGAAAACGGGATGGATCCTCCGGTGCTTGTCTCCACTTGTGGCTCAGGAGTACATGTAAAATAAGGGAAACGCGGTGAGGGGACACATTCAGAGAGAGGGGAGCGAGGGGGGGGGGGGGGGCTCTTGATGGTTTCTGTGTATCTAATCCACAAAGCCCTCCAGGTTTACCAGATACACAGAAACCAAAAAGATCCTTCCGGCCATCTGATCATTGCAGGAACCATCAAGAGGCCCTCCCCTCTCTCCCCCCCCCCATCCCCAGTTGAAGATCTGTTGGTTAACATACACCCAGAGTCCTCTCAACTACTACAGAAGACCTTATATTCCCATGTAAGTGTGGTTAAATATACAGCTATATATTTGTTACTACACTCCTGGTACCCCTGAATGTGTCCCCTCGCCGCCTTTCCCTTATTTTACATGTACTCCTGAGCCACAAGTGGAGACAAGCACCAGAGGATCCATCCCGTTTTCAAAGACTGTTCATATAGAGGTTTGTGAATCACTGCTACAGAGACTCTGGCAGCAGGTTACACTTTGTGTGGGACTATAACTTTATACCGATTATACACGTTTGGCGCAACTATTTCCCCCCTTTTTTCCTTCACTTCTTATTTGTCTTTTTCTGTAATAGTTGGAGATGTTCAGTCCGCAAAATAATGGGAGATATAATGTTTTAGTGCACAGTAGGTTCCTGGAAAAATGGAGTTTGCCTTGATGGGGTCAGCACAACTTAAATCGTGTTTTGATCCATAGATGCTGCCACATCACTCCTTTATTTATAAAAAAACCTTCTATATTGTATACGTGAACCGGTTGAAAATCCTTATTGAGCAATTGCGGCCGAAAATGACCTGGTCACTCAGCTGGAGATGCACAGTTAGACCCCAAAGGGCTTATTCCAGTAGCTTTGATAACTTTGCTGCCATCTGGAACGATGTGGCATCTTCCCACCGAATGGTTTTCATTTGTGTTATGACAGTATTCAGAAAGAATGTCAAAACCTCTCGGCGTAGCAGCAAAGTCATCTCCGATTTGTTCTAGTCTCCCCCTGCGATCTTCTCCCAATCTGAGCTGCACAGAGAGAGCCGCCTCTCCCTGCACAGCTCTCACAGGCTATCACAGTGTTTTTATTTACATTTGAATACTAGTGTACGGGAGCAGGGGGTCTCCGGAGCAGAACCGCATTAATTTCAGGGCCATAGAAAAATGGAGAAAATCGGGTTGAGCAGTGCAAACAATCCGGGCTTGAGGCAGGATACAATAAACTATTTGGCATACAACCCAAGCACAAACAACAGAAGATAGTTCTCTGACGCATTTCCTGCCTCAACGGCACTTTATCAAAGAGTAACTAGATGTTCAAAGTCCACCTCCTAAATAGGATCCTAATTGACTGCACTTGTGCCATATCCCCACCCCGGTTCCAGCCAGTGGCCAGACCCCAGGTGATATGCGGGAATGGACCAATCGAAGTAACCACAAGCAGCCAATAGGTATACCGATCCAGGAGGTGTTCAAACTAATGATATGACACTTTATACAAATACCATAAAAAATACAGATTTGAGCATATTACTTCAAACACATCTTGCATTTATAATGCCCCTCAAATAACTGAGACCATGCACCGTGATTGTCATATATCATGCAGTGCTGACATCAAACCACAAAGGACTGCAACTGTAGCTGAAGTAACAAGATACAAAATAACCATTATAAAGCACATACAAATCTGAACATACAATACATAAACCAACACACACTGACAGAAGATACTTTAAAAAGATACAAGATGTACAGTATCTACGTGCAACATATATAATTCTATTGATAAGCATCATACTGTAAGTCACTATATCCTTTAATATACCGCATATAGGGATAACCATTGATCCATATAGAATTGCTATAGAGGAATTAATAAGTGGTCTAGTGGATAAATAACCACATCGTCAAACCTTACAGTAAATAGGCATATTCAAAATAGCAAACTGGAGTCCATCGTTAATAGCTATATCTAGTTGGACCACATGACTTGACATATGAACAATTTTATAAGAAATTATGAAAATAAAAAGTTACTTCATTATCAATATAATAATATGAGATATACAATACAGGCATACCCCGCTTTAAGGACACTCACTTTAAGTACACTCGCGAGTAAGTACATATCGCCCAATAGTCAAACGCCAGCTCACGCATGTGCCTGTCAGCACGTCCTGAACAGCAAAGTTGAATTCCCTACCTGCACCGAAGCTGTGCGCACGTGGGGAGACTATAGAGCCTGTTACATATGCATTATTTACATCAGTTATGCACGTATACGATGATTGCAGTACAGTACATGCATCAATAAGTGGAAAAAAGGGAGTGCTTCACTTTAAGTACATTTTCGCTTTACCTACATGCTCTGGTCCCATTGCGTACATTAATGCGGGGTATGCCTGTATGTAGACTCAATATATGTACAATGTCAAATGTATATTGCTGTATATGTTGTAATTGTAAAGCATTTTAATTGTAGAGAATCTTAAACAAATGACTCCAATGTCACCCTAAAAAATGTGTGAGCTCCCAGTCCACATTATTGCGGGGCCTAAATACATAGTCATCTGTGTGTGTGTGTCTGTAACGGCACACCTGTAAGCACGTTACCTGTATACAGGACAAGGGTTAATATACAGCACTCTAGCTGGCCCACTTTTCACCTTCACAAAGGTCCCTCAAATCAACACTATCTCCCTTCAATCCATCCCAATATACAGTACCAACTGTCATGAACAGCATACAAGTGAGTATGTGACATAGATATGAAATCATTGTTAATACACACAGCTACTCTAGCAAACGCACCTATCTCCTCCGCAAGGTGTCCAATCCACACTAGGTACTTTCAATTAGTTAATATTAACCCCTTATTCATTTGCAATCATATCTATCCTCCACCCCCCCAAGAAATATGCAAAATATGTAATTAATATTTTGCCAGCATCTGAGGTCCCTGTTATAGAAAAAACTCACCTTAAAGGAACCAGCTGTGGGGCTGGACTATACTCCACCCTGAGACGTACCCCACCCTGAGACATACCCCACCCTGAGACATAACGCACCCTGAGACATACCCCACCCTGAGACATACCCCACCCTGAGACATACCCCACCCTGAGACATAACCCACCCCGAGGCATAACCCACCCTGAGGCATATCCCACCCTGAGACATACCCCACCCTGAGACATACCCCACCCTGAGACATACCCCACCCTGAGACATACCCCACCCTGAGACATACCCCACCCTGAGACATAACGCACCCCGAGACATACCCCACTCTGAGACATAACCCACCCTGAGACATACCCCACCCTGAGACATACCCCACCCTGAGGCATACCCCACCCTGAGACATAACCTACCCTGAGACAAACCCCACCCTGAGGCATACCCCACCCTGAGACATAACCCACCCTGAGACATACCCCACCCTGAGACATACTCCACCCTGAGGCACAACCCACCCTGAGACATACCCCACCCTGAGACATAACCCACCCTGAGACATACCCCACCCTGAGACATAGCCCACTCTGAGACACACCCCACCCTGAGGCATAACCCACCCTGAGGCATAACCCACCCTGAGGCATATCCCACCCTGAGACATACCCCACCCTGAGACATACCCCACCCTGAGACATACCCCACCCTGAGACATACCCCACCCTGAGACATACCCCACCCTGAGACATAACGCACCCCGAGACATACCCCACTCTGAGACATAACCCACCCTGAGACATACCCCACCCTGAGACATACCCCACCCTTAGGCATACCCCACCCTGAGACATAACCCACCCTGAGACAAACCCCACCCTGAGGCATACCCCACCCTGAGACATAACCCACCCTGAGACATACCCCACCCTGAGACATACTCCACCCTGAGGCACAACCCACCCTGAGACATACCCCACCCTGAGACATAACCCACCCTGAGACATACCCCACCCTGAGACATAGCCCACTCTGAGACACACCCCACCCTGAGGCATAACCCACCCTGAGACATACCCCACCCTGAGACATAACGCACCCTGAGGCATACCCCACCCTGAGATATAACGCACCCTGAGGCATACCCCACCCTGAGACATACCCCACCCTGAGGCATACCCCACCCTGAGGCATCCTCCGTCCTGAGGCATACCCAACCCTGAGACATACCCCACCCTGAGGCATACCCAACCCTGAGACATACCCCACCGTGAAGCATACTCCGTCCTGAGACATACCCCACACTGAGGCATACCCCACCCTGAGGCATACTCCGTCCAACAATGTGCAGCCACTTTAGCTTTTGTTTCAACATTGCCCCTTATTCCCTGTAGAGTGTAAGCTCTTGGGATCAGGGCCTCATTACATTCTGTATGTGTTTGCATCTGTCTGTACCTGTAGGTCATTCAGTTTGTGTCATTGATGTCACTCCGTGCCCCCCTTGTACCGCGCCGCAGAATATGTTGTCGCTTTACAAATACACAATAATAATTACAGTGCTCCCAGGCAAACGTTCCTCACTCTCTTTTGCTTCTCATTTCCACATTTCCTTGTATTTTTCTTTTTGACAGATATCCATGGCAGTTTCCCTAACAAGGCGTAGAGGTGCCTTGGCTGTGGCACTTGCAGTTTTAATGGTGTTAAGCATCCTGTTTCACCGCAACCTAATACAGGTACGAGCAACTGTGGTTCCTCCATTTAGTTGACCACTCACGGGATATGTTGGGTGTTTGGTTAAAGCAATAATTAAAAGATTAATAAAAAATAGCTAAGCTGAAGAAAATAAATGCTGAGAAAGTCCCAAAAAGTTCCAGCTGGGGATTCACTTATATTGATCCCAAAACACTCCTTTTTACAACACATGGAGAGATACTCATGCACACACCTTAGACACCTGGGAAATATGCAAAAAAATGTATAAATAGGTTTATTGAGTTTTCAATAGGGGAGAGGGTACAGAAAGAAAAAAAAAGGAGGCGGGAAGGGGGGTACGACATAAAATGGGGAACCATCACAGAACACACAAAATACTAGTTTATTATGTCAAAACACATAAAACAGCATAGTTAAAATCTTCATCTACCAATCAACATCATTGTATAATCTCAACCCATTTGCAGATGAATAGGAGTGGCTTTAGGAGGCCAGTTTTTAGCAGCAATCTCTTGTTGACTATTCCCGAAGGATTTATTTGGATGGCAAATCAAAATCCCTATGTTAGGACTCCTGACTTTTAGACATTTATCCAAGGCTCTTACATCTTAAAAAAGGAACTCATTCTATGGCGCAGTAGAGCAGTCAGCCTCTGCATCTTCATAACCTAATTTATTCTCCTCTCAATCATACGTTTTGGGGGAGTATTCTGATTCTTCCAATATACTGAGATCAAACATCTTGCTGTCGTTAGAATATGAGAAATCATTTTTTTATTATTGTGATCGATATCCTTTATTGGTTTGCCTAGGACTATAATTAATGGGCCTTATTGTATTTTAATTGCTGTTACCTCCTCTATCAAACTTTGAACTAGCTTCCAATACCTCTGAATCTTGGGCCATAATCACAAGATATGTAAAAGATCACCAATCTGGCCACAACTTCTCCAACACATATTTGAGGGACCAAGATAAATGAGGCTAAAGGGCTTATTCATTAAGCTCCGTTAGCACTGTACCATGTGATCTGCATGGAAAGCCCCGTTCAAGCCAATGAGACTTTCAGTGAAGATCGCCCGGTACAGCGCTAACGGAGCTTAATGATTAAGCCCCTAAGGCTCTTTGGAGTCAGATACAAGTGATATATATATATATATATATATATATATATATATATATATATATATATACAGTGGTCGACAAATCACCAAAAAATCTACTCGCCACACAAAAAAATCTACTCGCCACCTAGTACCACACGTGTGCTGCTGGGGCCAATAGGAGCTCGCCACGATATTAAATCCACTCGCCCGGGGCGTGCAAATGTATAGGTTTGTCGAACACTGTATATATATATATATATATATATATATATATATATATATATATCTAATATATATATATATATTCTCGTTTGTTGCAGTATATGCTATTTTAATCATTTTAATATACTTTGCATGTTCAAATGAGCACATTTCCCAGGCGTCTCAGGTGTATGTCAGGTGTGTTCAGCGGTATCTCCTAACGTGTTGTATAAAGGAGTGTAATAGCAGCAATGAAGGGATGAAGTGGCTTGTGTGTTCAAGAGCAGTGGCCCTGCTTAAGCTCAGATGACGCAATTATTTTTGAACCACCTGTGCTCAAGCAGGGGTATCCTTAAAACCTGCACTGTTAGTGGTCCTTGAGGACTGGAGTTGGGGACCACTGTTCTAGAGAATCCAGATCTCAGTGCATGGAGTAACTAAGTGAATGTGTAGCTGACTGGGGAGATGTTAAGGCGTCCTTCCCTAACACAGTGTGTGGAACATTCATTTACAAGAACTGATAGGCAACACAGACAGCCGAAAAATGCTTAGCATACACAAATGGGAAAGTTAAAAGATAGACAAAAAATATGTAGGGCTTAAAGTGACAAAGAGCAGCCTACAGCACATGTACAGAGCATTTTATTTTATCAATTTGAAACATTATTGTGACAGACATGAGTTGGCATTAAAATGATTTCTGGCAGTAACTTTGCAACAGGGACATATCCCTGTTTAAATAAAGCAGCCTCAGAGCTCTGGAGAATCCAGCAGAGTTGATTGCAGCCACTCGATTAACTAGTCTCCACCTGGACTAATGAGAGCTGTAAAAAGAGCTGTAAAATGAGAGCTGTAAAAAGCCTCATGTGAGACACACAATGATAGCTCACATTTGGGGTGACATAAGGAGAAGGAAGACTGCAGAGATTTTCCTTAGCCCACAACTGGGCTGATATGTGGAAAAGATGATGTCTTGATGCACACAGAAGTCTCTCTCCCCTCTCTCGCTCCTTGTTAAAGGAACAGGCGCAATAAAGCCAGGATTTAATTTCACCCTAATCGGTCTCCATTAAATATACCTCTGAACACATCTCTTACAAACTTCTTATGGGATTAAGGGAGCTCTTAAGAATTAATTTTCACTTTCCAAACGCGTGTATTGTATGTCTTTATTTATATAGCGCCAAAAGTATACTCAGCGCTTCACAAAGAATACAGTACAGGAAATTATAATAATACATTAAGCGCAGCAAAATCAGATAATAGGAAAGGAAATCCCTGCCCCGAAGAGCTTACAATCTAAGATGTATGATGGGAAACTTACAGAGACAGGAGGTGAGGGAATAAGTGCTGCAGATGGCAATGCTTGGCCACAATGGCTTGTAGGAGTGACTGTGGGTGTGGGACAATAGTCAGAGGCTTTTGGGATGCTTGATTTGTGGGGTGAGTTTTAAGGTTGGTCACGATTAAATCAGAAGGTTAAAACCTTTTACATGGGAAGAGATGGCAGGGAGGCGTGGGTGAGAGCAGGTGTGTTTATGTCTGGGCGTGTAAGAGGTTCCTTCTCTAAGTGCCATTAACCCTACCTGTATAAAGTTATAAGATGGGATATGGAAACCTTTCATGGAGCAGTTATCCTCAAGGTAAATTTGACATCAGAGAAATCGGAGGCACCACTCTCTGATGTCATTGGAACATGATTGAACTTTTGTAGAGTAGGACAGTAAAACTCTGACTGCATATATTCATCTTTTTTAACATTCAAAAAGACTAAAACCATTTAGTTTTAGCTTCATGTTAAGTAAGATCATTTAAGGGATATCGATAATTGAGTGGGTGAGATTGGGGAACGGTTTGCTTGCTTTGAATACCCGTATAGGAGTGAATGTAAATAATAAATATAAAAATTAATTTCTTTAAAGAACACACACTGTACGTCTCTTTTTCTGTACACACATCATATACACCTGTTCTGAACTGTGAACTGTTCTGTAAAGATGATAACTCATTTAACTCATTTATCCATTTTGTTTGAAGATACAGAGATTTACAATTCCCATATCAAACACAACCTTAGAAAACATGTCCGAAATCCAAATGAGAGTAAATGACATCTTCAAGAAAATAGATCGCATGATCCCCAATAACAATTTTACCCACATTGATAACACGACCAGTGCTGGGAAGAGCAGAGCCACCATAATAAGCCCTAAAGACAAGTATTGTGTTGGAGACAATTTAACTGTCCGAGTTGACATGTTCGATTACTTGGGAAAGAGGAAGACCTATGGAGGAGACTACATAAGAGCAAGAATCTCTACCCCAGAGCTTGGAGCAGGAGCTTCTGGGAGGATTGAGGATTTCAACAATGGTACCTATCACGTCCACTTCACTTTATTTTGGAAGGGAAGAATTAATGTCTCTGTTTTACTCATGCACCCTAGTGAAGGAGTCTCAACCCTTTGGAATTTGAGAAATACATGGTATGGTTATATAGATAACACAGGCAAGTTCACAAATCACAACAAACAGACTGAGACAAAGTGTGGGTTTGACCTTAATAAATCAGAAGAATTATGTGAGTATGCAGACCTTAGAGATGAAGAATACTTTTATTGTGTCAAGCCTCGAAATTACCCTTGTGGGTCACTCACAGAGACAAAGAGCTGGTATTCTAGTCGTTCAAAATTTACTCCACTTCAAGCAAGTCTATTTGAGAGGTAAGCAAATTAATAACATTTCAAAGAGAAGGAAATTGGATTTGACGTGTGGTTTGTTATTTGACATCCAGTGAGAGCTCATGCTATTGGCTGCTCAGTAATTACAGGAGTTACTGTCAAGGTCTCCAAGCTGAAAAACTGGGGTCATGTGGGTGAATAAAAAACCATAGCAGATTTATCAAACAAAAATCATTCTTTTGCCATACTCTTTGCACAAGATAGACCTTCAGGAGACCATGGTATATAATCCTCTCTATGTCTATATATATTATGTAATGGTAATACTTCCATAGAATATAAAATATTATACGATTTAAAAGATTACAATGTGATTAACTAGTTTAAGTTATGCTGATTTAGCGATAGCCACTGCGTAGTAATTAAAATGTTAACACAACAGCAATTTAAAAAAGCTAAATATTTTTGTATAAATAAACTAGGCTACGGTGCATTACAAAGTAATTATAAAGACAATTAGAACATGCCTGATAAACATGGGAAGCTTTATTACTTTGCCTCATATAACAAAACAGAATACTTTCTTCCATGGCCTTCATCTATTGGAACAAAAAATTGACTTCGGTTTTACTGATTGATTTGAAGGGCCAATGTCAGAGTGGAGATTCCAAAGAACTTTGAAGACATCAATGTTGTTATCTGCAATAGTAAGTATCTGCTGCTTTCCGTAATGAACCATCACTGGAGCACACCATTTTGACTGAATAGATAAGCCAGTACTTTTGCTAGCGATGTTGCCAATCTCTATAAACCAGGAGTTCTCCACTCTGGTCCTCAAGACAGGTCAAGTTTTAAGGATATCCCAGTTTCAGCACAGGTGGCTCAATCAGTCCCTGCTTCAGCACCGGTGGCTCAATCAGTCCCTTCTTCAGCACAAGTGGCTCAATCAGACCCTTCTTCAGCACAATTGGCTCAATCAGTCCCTGCTTCAGCACAGGTGGCTCAATGATTGATCCACCTGTGCTGAAGCTGGGATATCCTTAAAATTTGACCTGTTGGGGGGTCTTGAGGACTGAAATTGAGAACCCCTGCTATAAACAATCCCACATTACTCACATGTGCAAAGAGAAAGTGCTTCCATCCTAATGCAGGAGGACTTGAACTTAAACTTAGGGGGTTATTCACGAAACTGAGATAGTGGCGACCGGGCAAAACTGCACGTAAACTGCAACGGACTTTCCCCAATTGGCACTATCGCAGTGTAATGATGAATCCCCTTTAATCCTTTACCCATACATGTTAAGCAAAATAGAAGAAAGCCATGTCAATTGAATATTTCCCCCTTTAAATCCATTGCTTTCTTTTCATTTCGGAACCTTTGACCAGAGTCCATAAGAACCAAATGAGACGCAATCGGGTGCCAGCAAAAAGGCCCCATATAGAGATCTAGCCAGACTTACTGTCTCCGGGCGCCCCGGATGAACAAGCAAGAGTCTGCGACGCCAGGCAGAACGCCTGCCGTGACAGTGCTGTGATGGGTACATGCTCATGAAAGGACCTCTCCCGTTAATCCTTCGGAGCTGTGACCTTGCATTGCAGAAGCACTGGAAGCACTTTGTTTGGTTAAATCTCTATATTATAGAAAAAAAAAACCTAGAAAACAGTTTATTTTATACACCTGGAGACATTATTTTTTGACACATAGTTCCACCACTTTTGCCTTAAAAATATATGCCTAGAACAGGGGAGGGGGTGGGGGAAATCTAGTAATCAAGGGTCACTAACAGGTGAGGTTTTCAGGATATCCCGGTTTCGGCACATGTTGCTCAATCAGTGCTGAAGCCATTGATTCAGCCACTCGTGCTGAAGCAGAGACTGATTGAGCCACCCGTGCTGAAGCTGGGATATCTTGAAAACCTGACCTGTAGGTGGCCCTTAAGGACTAGAGTTGGCCACCCCAGGGCTATTGCTTTTAGCATGATTTTAATGAATTCATGGGGTAGGAACGAAATTGTGTGGGCACAAATAAAATACAGGGTCAGGGAGACTCACTTAAGCTTAATGTGAGAATCACATTAAGAAAAGTAGATAATAGAAAGTGTAGCTGTCATTGACATTACGCTTATTCATTTGAGTAAATGAGACTCATGGGTTCATCCCTTTTGTGGACAAAGCAGAGCAACTTGTTTCAGTGTCGCCCTATAATTCTGAGGGCTGAGCGAGAAGATGTAATGCAGTATGTTGTCCTGTCCTAATAGCAAAGTCGTTTCTTTTTGCAAAAGACAACACAGTTGTCAAGGAGAGATGCAAAATTGGAATGAAGTTGGAATACCCCAGTGGGCATTTCATGCAGCAAGTGTGGAGTCCCCAAGCTTGCGCCATGTCAACATACCACAGCGCAGAAGAACTGAACAGGTGTATGAAGGGAAAATTCATCCACATATTTGGGGATTCGACTCTGCGTCAGTGGATGGAGTACTTCCAGAATACTCTCAAAAGTACGTCTTGCATTTACTTGCTTTTTGTATTTAATTTTTTCCCATTTAATTTGTGCATTAATACAATCCACACAATGATAAGTAATTTGCTAAGTTGCCGATCGATCCGTTCTCCTGTGATCGATCGGCAAAGATTTGCTCGGGGGTTCACTAAATGGCTGCAGAGGAGTATTCTGCCGTCAGTGGAACAAAGTTCTATGGGGAAGATCATGTGACCAGGCAGTCACTAGATACAATTGGTGCACTGCTAGAGAGAGGGCAGGGCTCAAAAAGGGGTGTGCCAGAGCCTGTTTTAGAAGAGGAAGGTGATATGACTTTGTACATGGTTTCTATAGAAACCAAATATGGCTTGCTACATTATAATACATTAAACATTTAATTCAGAGTTGTTTTGCTTTTTTTTTTAAATGCTACAAGTATTTTCTCATAGTAAAGAAATGATTTTTTTTTTTTTTTTAAACACGCACATGTAGGATATTGTTTGGTCTGCAGCTCTAAAAAATAAACAATGAAAATCTTTAAGAAAACTACAGGGTTAATGTACTGTATTAACTTAAAATATCCACTTTAGCTAATAACTGGAGACATTAGTAATGTATGTCTCTTAGTATCAGTCTATCAAGGTACTTGCTTTGATTTTTCCATGCTTGCATGTCACAAGAACTGAACAATATAGATTTGCATTGGATTTAAGCCATATGGGCTGATTTTATTCAACTTTAATGACATTTTAAAGTGTTAATTTGAATTCATTTGCTTTGATTTTGCTCTGCCTGCATCAAAGAACAATATGGTAGTTGTTATACTGAGCAACATAAGAGGGTCTACTTATGAAATTCCCCTGGCTTCAAACCAGAAGCAAATTCTGTGCAAACGTATTGCACCAGATTTATCAAAGAGACATAAACGTTGCTTTTTACAGGATTTATATTCTCTGGTAAATCTAATGTTGCTTTTTTTTTCTCCAGTTTTCCAGCCCGGAGAATTTGAGCTGGCATAAACATGCAGTGATCAACAGGTTTATTATATGTGAAGCAGTTATTCACATGCTTCAGTGCAGATAAATATTATTTATTTCAACAATGCTTTATTGTGCTAATGCAACATCCTTTTTTTTTATAGCCCTTACATTGTTCAACCTTTATGAAGGTGGGTGGGCACAACAGATTGTAGTGCTTGATCTTCAAAGGAATATGAATATCCGCTGGAAAAGGCATGGCAACCCGTTCATCAGCAGCTCCTACCAATCCTGTAGAGAGGACCGCACTATCCCTCGTGAAGTTGATATGATTGGAGGTCACCAACACACTGTGATTATCTTAAACATAGGAGTGCATTTCAGAGCTTATCCCGTTCATCACTACATCAGGAGACTCCTCAACATTCGCCGTGCTTTGGAGCGCCTCTTCCTCCGAAGCCCCCAAACCAAAGTCATCATTAAGACCGAGAATACGAGTGAAATGGACAAGAACTATGAATCGAACAGTGACTTCTACGGCTATGTTCACTATTTCATCATGCAGTCTGTCTTTAAAGATCTACACGTTGGCTTTGTCAATGGCTGGGATATGACAACCGCGTTTGACGCAAATAAAATTCACCCTCCAGCATCTTTAATTCAGAATGAAGTTGACATGCTAATGACATATATCTGTTAAGGGTATGAAAGTCGACAGGGTGCTAGTTTACATCACCGAACTTGAGCAGCCTAGAGAACAAAAGGCTTATAGTGTTATACTGTATATAAGGGGCTGAGATGGAACTTTTTGTGGTATATCAACAAGTGAAAAAATGCAGAGCTACAAGGCAGCCAGATTAGACCAAAAATACAAATAAATGAAGTCTATTTAATGCTATGAGTAATAAAGACAGCGAATCCTCTGATGCATTTCGCACAAGACAAGGCGCTTTGTAAATGAATAAGGGTACAACAGAGAAAACAGCAGATAAATAGTGTGCTCTACTGGAAGCATCGCAGCAAGTACATATCAACCACAGCCGATGTAACTCGGAAAGGGACCCAGAGAAGGGCATCGGGAATCCGTAATGATAAGAATGAAAAATTAACCCATAAAACATTTAATGTATACTAACATAACTCCCATAACAACCAGGAGATATCGTGTACAACGACAATGAATAAAACCACAAACGATGTCTAGAAACAACAACTGCTATGATGGACCTCACAATATATAAATAAATATATATATGTGTGTGTATGTGTGCATATACATGTACGCATACGTGCACATATTAAAAAAGACACTTCCCTTGTAAACAAATGATAACATATATGATGACCTGACAAAATATATAGTCTAAGTAGACAATAAGTCACCAGTATCCCTGTATAAGAAAACATATATTTAAAAAAACAGTGTATAATAACATAGACTGTAGTGCAATAAGTAATGTACAATAATACCTCTGTGAGTGAATAATTTGACCAGATATGGATACCCAACAATAGATCACTTGTGACTGAAGATGTTATTATAAAATGACCCCATTAATCCTTTGTGCAGGAATTAGGTGAACTTCCTAGGTATAGAAAGTAATGCACAAATATTGAACCCCTTTACTAATAGCACCTAGTGCACACCAACAGTGCCTGATAATGGGATATAACTTACAAAGGGGTATATCTTGATGTCTCACTTCATCAAGGGTATAATATAATATTATAGACCCCTGATGAAGTGACATTGATCACGAAATGCGTAGGGTGAGGTTAGCAGCGACTATTCATCCTGCTTCCCATACTTGGCTTGGATTGCCTTAGGGAGTCTTGCAGTTTTGCAAGGCAAACCGGAGCACTGACTGCCTGTGGGCTTCCACGAGCTGAGAGGCATTTGTCCTTGATAGCCGATCGTTGGGTACCGTCAACGCACAACGGAAAGCGTGACGTCATCTCGTCACCACGAGAGGCGGACACAGGGAGATTCAGGAAGAGACTCAGGCATGGATACCGAGTCCATGCTCCATTGAAGGAACCAGTGAGAGCGGTGCCAACGGACTAAACGGACAGCGATTCCAAGGGTTCTCAACCAGGCTTAATGTGTTGGAAGGTTTAGAAAGGATGAATCAGTATGTGATTAGCATTCCAGATGTCCGTTTTATATGTTTTATTACATTTTAGTTTCCTAGTGGATCTGTTCTATGTTGTTTTTTGTCCCCTATGTCTATCAATTATTGTTGAGGATATCCCAGTGATCTGCCGACTTTGTCCTGCCATCAAGATATACCCTTTTGTAAGTTATATCCCATTATCACACACTGTTGGTGTGCTGGTGTGCACTAGGTGCTATTAGTAAAGGGTTTAAATATTTGAGTGTTACCTTCTATACCTAGGAGGTTCGCCTAATTCCTGCACAAATGATTAATGGGATCATTTTATAATAACATCTTCATTCACAAGTGACATATTGTTGGGTATCCACATCTGGTCAAATTATTCACTCACGGCGGTGTTATTGTTCATTACGTATTGCACTACATGTTATTATACACTGTGTTACTATATATTTTTCTTATACATCTGCACTGAGCATGGAGTGAAGTCCAGCGCCGAGGAGGACAATTTTTGCAAAGACTTTTGTGATAGGATTTGGATAATCCTAGGGACCACCTGGCTGCAGGACTTTGTTATTAAGTGGACACAACCCTTATTGCACGTATATGATTTATTATAATGGATTTAGTATTTGCATTGTAATACGTTAATTGTAAACATATAATGTATATATTATATGCACTAATTTTTGGGATATAGCGCTAAAGTTGTGTATTTGTCTATCTAATATCACTGTATACAATGTAATAAATGTTTGAAAGGTGAACAATCTCATTATATTATAATCCTAAATAATGGAATACTCTAAGAATGTTACTGTCCACAACACAATCACAGCGACAGGAAGGAAAAGAGCAGACCAATATAAGCACAATATAAAGCAAGCAGACTTGTAGTCATAATAATATAATAATATATAAACCAAACCAAACAGGATATGCACCATCCAGGGTTTGGCATTGCATCTAAAGACTGTGCATCTTAGAGTGAGAATCTTTAAGTGAATATGTAGTTAGACTGTAGTTAAATATTTATTGTTCCCAATGCAAGACTATAATCTCTGCTGATTTGATACATAACTAGTTGCATTGTCTCTTCACCCACAGGTATGTTTAACCTGTTGAATCCTCTGTAACCCCTGTTTACAAGAATCACATTCACACTGCCTATATTTGTGATCTATGGTATGTTTAGATTAGGAAACTTGATTTGTTAATTATGTCCTGTTAATTGTCCGGCTTGTAACAGGCAGATTTATTGGAGGAATATCATATGACTGTGTAGATGTATACATTTGAAAGCAGTTAAGGGATAGCATTGCATGGTTTATCCCCTGAGATCTGACTCCAAAACACTGTTAATGGTCCCAAGGTTCAACAAAGTATCCGGCCGTTCCTCCTTCTCTTACCGTGCACTCCACAACTGGAGCAGTCTGCCGGAGATTCTCACAGCCGCCACCAGTCTAAGTTCTTTCCAAACTAAAGCTGTCTCACATTTTAATGTGGTCTGTAACTGTTTCATACGCCTATAATATATCTTATCTTTAACTGTTCATGCAATGTCTTTATACATAATGTATTACCTTGTTCACCAAATGTAACCATGTGTTTGTAACCATGTACATTATCTGTCATCATAACTCTGTGCCCAGGACATACGTGAAAACGAGAGGTAACTCTCAATGTACTTCTTCCTGGTAACACATTTTGTAAATAAATAAGTCAAACCATAAAAAAATAATAAACAAAGTATCCATATAAATTGAAAAGATCTCAGTTAGATAAGTGCCCAAGTAAGTCATTGGAAGCATTTAAAATATACTACACATCATGTTATTAAGGGAGGCTTAAGACGTCAATATTGATTACTACATCACATTATCGTCATTTGTGATTTAATATCATGCTTTGAATATTCACTGGATACGTACCAAGATTTCTCTGATGCACTGAGGAGTGGATATTTTTTCCCTATTTCCCTTTTTTGTGGTAAAGTTGACATATAGGGCATTAACAGCTTACACCGGCTTAGTGGTGAATGGAGAATGCACATATTATAATGAGATGTATAATGTTCCGCATCCAGGCCTGCCATTTATTCCACTGTGTATATTATACATGTAACGGGTGTATCCCCCTGGTCTGACCCACCCAATCTCACATTGGCCCGTGTGGTCTAACCGGTCCCCATTACAAGGTCGTGTGTGGTGGTGCACCTGCAAGTAACAGGACTCCTGAGTCTCCCGCTTGATGGTATTAGGGGATGTCATCAGGACAGGTAGCTGAGGTAGTGGGTGCGAGTCCAACTTACTTCACGTGCAGCGCCTCCACCTCATCAGGATCTATGCTTCCGTAGGGAGATGGTCCTGGTGAGGAACTCCTTCTTGGTGGTGACCGCCACTGTAGAGTAATCTCACACTCACACAGTGGGGATATCTTTAACAAGGCCATCTTTATTGTGTATGTTGATGTAGCAGACTGCCCCATGCAGCTGCCGGCTCTAGCCGCACATTTCTCCGTGCTGTCCCTTTGCCAGGTACGCCCTCCCATATTGAAGTGGGATTCCCTCTTCTCCTAGGGAGATCACCTCTGCGCCAGGTCCCTGGACACAGAGTGGCTTAGACAGACTGTCTAGTCAACCTGGACCGCTAGTTACTTCACTAGGGTCACAAACTGTTCTTATAATCCCCTTGCGGGAAAACACTACTTCCCAGCAGATTTCCACAGATGCTAGAACAGCCACCCGTACTAACTGTGTTGTGCCTTATATACTTCAGGAGGCAGGCGCATCCCTGATGTCACTATCCAGGGACTCAGAGCATGCAGCCACTCCCCTCCATACATAGGGCACCTCACCATGGTGTGAGGGAAAACCTCCATAACCGCTGCTGGCATACCTGTACTTACCAGGACTTACTGCCAACAGAGAGGAAAGTAATATACCATTATTATGCATGGCTATATACTCCCCCTGGTGAATCCCCACCGTCCCGGCTGGGACCTAAATTTGGTGTACCTTGCTCCAGGAAACACTGAAAAGGAACACACAACTTAAGCGTTAAACATTATCACCTTCACATAATAATGACAAAACATACGCTCACTGACCAGCAGAGAGCATCAAAGAAAAAGCAGACCACTCATTGACGAGACCTAATAATAGTGTCGAGGTTCTGGTTTCTTCACCTCCCGCCCCGCTGCATCAGTGACTGTCACACTATGCGCACAACGCACATAGTGTAATAGAGTATAAAACGTGACTTTATGGTTAAAAATAAATATATCTGCGTACATCAAGATAATGATTACAAGCGGTTGGTTATTAGGTTTACCACACCATGTGAAGACTGGAGGTAGCACCCTTGGTAAGTACCAGCAGGGGATGTATCAGCAAGCGTCTCGTCTGCTTCTTCCTTCACAGCTGCGGGAACTACAACAGGGAGTGTGTCAGCAAGCGTCTCGTCTGCTGCGGGCTCCAGTGTTCACCGTCTTAGGATGGTTTGTATGAATGTCCTATAGTAGGAGTCCCAGAGCACACGGCTCCAAGCGGCGTGCTGTTCCTTGCAGGGCGCCCGGCGATGACGTCACAAATCGCCCATCAGCTTCCGGAAACCTTCTCCTGGGACGCACAGCGTGCGTGTCAAGTTGGAAATAACCAGCAGAATGGAGTAGGCAGCGCGCATGCGTCAAACAAATCAGCTTACTGACAGTGTCCAGAGACGCTTTAGACTACTTTTTGGGGAAACAAGCAATGACACCCTTCTTTCCAACGCGTTTCGTAACACTAGGTTACTTCTTCAGGGAATGTTACGAAACGCGTTGGAAAGAAGGGTGTCATTGCATGTTTCCCCAAAAAGTATTCTAAAGCGTCTCTGGACACTGTCAGTAAGCTGATTTGTTTGACGCATGCGCGCTGCCTACTCCATTCTGCTGGTTATTTCCAACTTGACACGCACGCTGTGCGTCCCAGGAGAAGGTTTCCGGAAGCTGATGGGCGATTTGTGACGTCATCGCCGGGCGCCCTGCAAGGAACAGCACGCCGCTTGGAGCCGTGTGCTCTGGGACTCCTACTATAGGACATTCATACAAACCATCCTAAGACGGTGAACACTGGAGCCCGCAGCAGACGAGACGCTTGCTGACACACTCCCTGTTGTAGTTCCCGCAGCTGTGAAGGAAGAAGCAGACGAGACGCTTGCTGATACATCCCCTGCTGGTACTTACCAAGGGTGCTACCTCCGGTCTTCACATGGTGTGGTAAACCTAATAACCAACCGCTTGTAATCATTATCTTGATGTACGCAGATATATTTATTTTTAACCATAAAGTCACGTTTTATACTCTATTACACTATGTGCGTTGTGCGCCTTGTTTTTCTGTTTTCTGTCTAGCTCCAGGGGTGTCGAGCCACCCCCAAGAGAGGCTGCAGACCCACAACAAGTGTCACCCTCACATAAGGTTTACAATATTGTTCCTTTATCACGGTGCATAGGTCACTTTAAGTACTAGTTATTTGCTGCGCACTAATTTCCGTTGTTTTCACTGTCACACTATACTCACGGGGCAAACCACGCTCATTGCAATACACCACCTTGTGCATATAGATGCTGCGCCCGATTTTCCAAACCCGCATAAGTTGGGAAACCCTCTGCTCAGCCGGAACTCCCTTAATGGCTCCTCCCTTATTCACGATATAATATTCTATATCATTGCGAAGCCACCTCTCTCGATTGTCCTCTATTTCTCTCATTAGAGGTTCAGGGACATAGGGGTATTCAAGCCCATGTGACCTTTTGTAATTGGCTGCAATAGCCCTTTCAGCTCGGCAGATCCTGGTCAATTTAGTTAACCCAGCCTTTCCTGGTAACACCCATGACAGGGGCTCATCTGACTCTACCAGGTCATCTAACCCTTCAGATCCCTTTGGGTTAACAAGACCTGATTGTAATCGCTCCCACCTCACTCGTAGCGCCCTGAGATAGGCCTCATTGTCATAATTCCCAGGAGCCCACCAATGATCAACCACCCCATCCCTTTCTAGAATAAAACGGGTGCGGTCTATCCAGGCGACATAACCCTCATATAAGGGCGCCCACCATCTAGTTTCCCGTACCTCTTCTGAGCTAGGTTCTAGAGGCTCGTCCTCCTCAGGCCCGCCCGATGATACCCCTGAAGTACCCTCGGATCGCGTAATTCGTTCCTTATGTTGGGACCAGTGCCCACCCTCGATACTCAGCACACTATTATTATCACTCATTATCGACCCTCGTCGGGAAATCCTCCCTCCACCCTCAGACCCATCATCAGAAGTTCCCCAGTCCAGGCTTTCAGTCCGTCCTTCGATAGGACCCCGGGAATCCCCTGACATACCCAGACTAGATGTTGACCCAAACGTGATAGCGACTGGGGCAGGGACTTTATCTATGGCCTTGGGGCTAACTTTGGGGATGGACGGGGTTAGGGGACGGGGTTGGATGGTAGGTAGTGGCAGGGTTACGGCCTGCTCCACAGCAATACCTGCCTTCGCTCTACCACAAAGTCTCTCCTCTTTACCAGTAGACGAACCCTTCAACTTCCAACTCGATCTTTCATCTTGCCTGGACGGAGGTGATCGGCTCCCACTGCTCGACCGCAGAGGCGCCAGCATTTCCCAGTCGACTCTGCTCGGGTCACCGGAACTCATCTCCGTGTAGACACGTGCCTCACCGCCATCTTGGGTTGGGTCCCCAATCGAGACCTCTTTCTCCACCAGGACATCCGGCAACGCCCTGCCTCGGCGCGATCCCGTCTGGGCCTGGTTCTGCTCCTCTTTAATCACCACCGGAGCCTGCGACAAGCCCATCTTTGGGGTAGCACTGCGCAGGGTTGGTGTAGAATGACCTCCTTCCGACCCACTAGTCACAATGGCCGTGGGACTCCGCTGATCGGGTCGGCGCGGTACGGGAGACACTCGACTCTGTGCCTCCCCACCACGAGGTAGAGAATCTCGCCAAGGGGTACCACTGGCATGGTACTCCGTTAACAAGTCCTGTGTCTCGGCCAGCCTGGCACACTCCTCATCCGAGGATTCTATTTTACAGTTCGGCCGGGGTATCCCAGTAGGGGACCGTCGATGGGCTCCTTTCCGGTCACCTCTCCGATGGCTGGTTTTCTCATTTTTAAGAACTCAGCTTGAGTCCGGCTCCGCGGGACATGCACTCTCACTCCACAGTGCACCCGGAAGCTCCGCTAACCAACATCGGGGTAGAATCTTTCATCCCCACAGCTTGTACTGGCACAAATGTCGTCATTGGCCACATATATTGCAGTCCACAATGAGGGCATCGAGCCTCACTGCCCACGGCTCTGCCCGGCAGTCTGCACTGCAGGCAGAGACAGACCACGGTCTCCACACCCTCTACGCGGATAATCAGGAAGCCTCCTGGAGCCGAATAGGGGTGGGTAGATATCAAGGGACTCTGTTCCATTTTCTCCACTTGCTCAGCCATGGTCACTAATGGCAGCACTCGTCCTAGCGGTCTGTATTGATCAATGGCTCTTCGCAACTGAAGTGCAGAGGCTGGTTGATCAAACTTTCCCTTCACTTCCTCCATCGGCTTCCGGTGAAACTGCAGACCACTCCCCCTGGTTGAAACTAGGGGGATGTCTCGTAGACTTGTAGGCTGACCGAGCACAGGTGCAGAGTGAGTCATAGTCCATGAGGGCGCGGCTCCAGCTTTCGCGCCAAACTCCCCCACAGGGTGGGGTTTTCCCGTTGGCGCCAATCCTGGCCAACAATTAGCAAACTGCAAAGTTGCAAGACTTTCTGAAGCATGCCCACGCGGTGTCCTGGGAACGCGGGAACCGCCATTTTGGTGAGTATTGTCCTTCTTTAAATTCGAGGTAGCGTCTGGCTGTTTGTTTATTGGTGTATAACAAAGTCCATTTCGTTCCTCCCATCTCACAAGGCTGTCATCCTCACTATTCTCGGGGGTATCTTCCCGAGAACATAGGCATGACAAACACGGCGCAGCCACGGCTTTCACGCCATTCCATAACAAACACACAAGAGTCTCTCCTGTAGCTTGTTCTTCCTCTATCCGCCATCCTGGACCTTCTGCTCTGTGCAGATCCTCCATTCTTGCGGTTCTCTCTCCCTGCCATCCTGGACCTTCTACTCTGTGCAGATCCTCCATTCTGACGGGTCTCTCTTGATCGTTGAACACGGGGTTTTTGTACATGGAGCTCCGCTCTGCGGGGCAGCTACCACATCAGTACAATAAACATGCCTTGTGCACCACCTGTGTACCTAACTTAAGTCTGACTCGTGTTTGCACTACCTCAGGCTAGGCTCACTCTTTCTGTGTCTACTGTATCGCTTTCCTCCAGTCTGTGCTCCTTGGTCAAGTGATCTGGAATTGAGACTAGAGTACTCTGGCTCTTCCATGCAGTACTTTGGGCGTCTACCTACTCTTGGCTAGCCTAGTGCGGACCCTTCCAGAATTCCTGCCCTAAGTTACCAGTTTACCCCTTCAGGCGTCCCCCGCTAGCGCTACCTCAAGGTGACTAGAACAGCAATAGCCTCCCGCTCCAGACTCACTAACCCCTAGCAGGATCCCAAGGTGTCTGTGCGGCCTGCAGCTCCCGCAGCTCCCCGACTACCCCTGGTTCCGTCCCACGCAGCACAAAGTGGCAGCAGACACTCTCCCTGTTTCCTATTGTGTGCCTAGCAAAAGCCTATCCTGTTAACAGGTCTCTCAGCAGCGCCTCCAATTGTAACGGGTGTATCCCCCTGGTCTGACCCACCCAATCTCACATTGGCCCGTGTGGTCTAACCGGTCCCCATTACAAGGTCGTGTGTGGTGGTGCACCTGCAAGTAACAGGACTCCTGAGTCTCCCGCTTGATGGTATTAGGGGATGTCATCAGGACAGGTAGCTGAGGTAGTGGGTGCGAGTCCAACTTACTTCACGTGCAGCGCCTCCACCTCATCAGGATCTATGCTTCCGCAGGGAGATGGTCCTGGTGAGGAACTCCTTCTCGGTGGTGATCGCCACTGTAGAGTAATCTCACACTCACACAGTGGGGATATCTTTAACAAGGCCATCTTTATTGTGTATGTTGATGTAGCAGACTGCCCCATGCAGCTGCCGGCTCTAGCCGCACATTTCTCTGTGCTGTCCCTTTGCCAGGTACGCCCTCCCGTATTGAAGTGGGATTCCCTCTTCTCCTAGGGAGATCACCTCTGCGCCAGGTCCCTGGACACAGAGTGGCTTAGACAGACTGTCTAGTCAACCTGGACCGCTAGTTACTTCACTAGGGTCACAAACTGTTCTTATAATCCCCTTGCGGGAAAACACTACTTCCCAGCAGATTTCCACAGATGCTAGAACAGCCACCCGTACTAACTGTGTTGTGCCTTATATACTTCAGGAGGCAGGCGCATCCCTGATGTCACTATCCAGGGACTCAGAGCATGCAGCCACTCCCCTCCATACATAGGGCACCTCACCATGGTGTGAGGGAAAACCTCCATAACCGCTGATGGCATACCTGTACTTACCAGGACTTACTGCCAACAGAGAGGAAAGTAATATACCATTATTATGCATGGCTATATACAGTATGTGCCAAAATTCTTTGTCAAGATTGACATAGCCCAAACTCCACTGACTTCTAATCCATGTCAAATATACTGTAAGATCTTTGTTTATAAAGTTTAATACATTGGATGTACTGTAGATGCAATAAAACATCTCTTTTCTCCCTCTGGGTTCTTTTTAGCAAACTTTACACGTGCAAAACTGGAGGAAAACGGATACAGACGCGCTGCTTGGGATCTGCCAATGGGGTTTCTTTCATTTAATGAAGGGGCTTTTTCTTTCCTCAAATGGCCACAGTTTTGCAGTTTGGAGACGGATAGGTAGACAGCACAGTCTGCACTCTCCAGTCATAACTCAGTTTGCAATGTGAATTACTTACTGAGTTCACTTGTATCAGCGAGGAATATGAGCACGGCAGTGGTTATACTTTATGAAGCAACATTGAGAGTCAGATAGTGACTTCGGCTAATTGTATAAATGAGATCCAATATTTATTTGCATCGTTTTATTCTTTCAGTTGGCACCATCTCCACTGCCAGCAAGAAACTGGCATTAAAGTGACTGTAGCATTAATGCATCAAACAGGTCTAAATAGTTTCAATCAATCAAAGTATGTATGTAAATCTTTTTCTATAAAGAATTCCACGTGATGAGAAAGACGGAGCACAGCGAACGCCAAAAAAGTCTGGGGCTAAGCAGAGCTAGTACTAAAAGTAATCTTTATTAATGGTGAACAACATGGAGGAGTTGGATATGCCTCATGTGGTTCACCATTAATAAAGATTAATTTTCGTACTAGCTCTGCTTAGCCCCAGACTTTTTTGGCATTCGCTGTGCTCCGTCTTTCTCTGCATGCTTATACCCTGGCTGGATGCACGCATCTTGGGACGACACATACCAGTAATGTGAGTACATACTTTTCTTATAAACATTGAAGTGATGTGAATTACTCTAGGGTTTGCCTGTTATCAAGGATCTTGCAGAGTCACTACTGTCTCAACACAACATTAGTTGACTCTGGCAGTGCTCCACATACAGGACACATACATTAATGAGTCCATCTATCAAGAACATCAAGCTATACTCAATGGTGTGCTGTATATATATATATCTGTCCTGCTGCTATTAGAGACTTGCATTCGTTTATGGTTTTGTAATCCCTCACCCAAATGCACTGATCTTAGAGATGTTTTTCTCTATTCACTAAATCTTTATCTATGTATCGCACACAGTGTACTTAGCGCTTTATAAAAGAGACAATAAAGTACAGGGAATTAAAATACAATAAGTGCAACAAAGTCAGACAATAGGAAAGGCAATCTAAGTGGTACGTTAGAAGAGTTACAGACAGCAGGTGAGGGAACAAGTGCAGTAGGTGGCAGTGTTTGGCTATGATGGTTGGTAGGAGTGACTGTGGTTGTGGGAGAGTAGACATGAGTGCAGGCTATTGGGATGCTTCATTGGGTTGGGAGAGAGGGTTCTTGGTGTATTCTGAGTATGAGGGAGTTCCACAGGTAAGGGGCAGGGAGGGAAAGGTGAAGAGATAGAGAGCAGTAGAGGTGAGAAAGGGATGGAGAGGAGTATACGTTCAAGAATTGGTGCTAAGTGATAAAAAAATGTTGTAAACGCGGGAGTAATATGTATATATGTATGTATATATATATATATATATATATATATATAGATATATACAGTAGGTGTATGTGTATATCCAGGATACCACCGACCTGCTAAACAAACTGAATGCCATTGGCCCCCTCCCTACAGGATGTAGAGTCACTTTATACAAACATCCCCCACAAGGATGGGATTTCAGCCTGCAGATACTTTCTGGGATCGCAGGAGCCACAAACAGAGACAGTGACTAAATGCATTGAATTTATTCTGACCCATAACTACTTCACATTTGGAAATGACACATACCTCCAGACAACCGGGACCGCTATGGGTACTCGGATGGCGCCACAGTATGCCAATCTGTTCTGCGCAAAACTGGAAAGTGACTTTCTGTCCACCTGTCACTTGAAACCCCTTACATACCTTCGCTACATCGATGACATCCTCCTGATTTGGACCTCTGGCGAACAGGACCTCCTACAGTTCTATGACAACTTCAATACTTTCCACCCGACCATCAACCTCAAACTCACCCATTCCCCGGATGAAGTACATTTTCTAGACACCACCATTACTATAAAGAACAACCAACTACAGACTTCTGTATACCGCAAACCTACAGACAGAGCCAGCTATTTGAGGGACAACAGCTTCCACCCGACACACACCAAACATGCAACCATCTACAGTCAAGCCATACGATACAACCGGATATGCTCCGACACAGCAGACAGAGACCAGCGGATTAAAGCCTTGAGATCAGACTTTATAAACCGTGGATATAACCACAGAATTGTAGACCAGTAAATTCACAAAGCCACCAGAATACCAAGAAGTGATCTCCTTGAATACAAACAGAAGGAGACAAGCGACAGGGTTCCTTTGGTGGTCACATATAACCCACACCTAGGAGACCTACGCAAGATCGCCAGGAAACTACAACCCATCCTCCAGGAAGATACAAGACTGCAACAGGTCTTCCCTGAAGCACCCTTATTATCATACAGACAACCCCATAATCTCAAGAATATTATGGTGAGGAGTAAAGTATTCAGCAGTACAACTGAATGCGGGACAAAACCATGCCAGGACCCAAGATGCAAAACCTGCGCAATGCTCTACACAGCGGACACAATACAAATACCACACAAGAATCGGGAATACAAAATCAGAGGAGGGTTCACCTGTTCCTCCAGCAATGTCGTGTACCT
The DNA here is from genome assembly GCF_040206685.1 of Ascaphus truei. Lineage (NCBI taxonomy): Eukaryota > Metazoa > Chordata > Amphibia > Anura > Ascaphidae > Ascaphus > Ascaphus truei. The sequence continues at coordinate 45,341,919 of NC_134488.1, read as the reverse complement.
CATCATGTGCATGAAATGCCCAGGGGGCTGCTACTACATAGGTGAGACAGGACAGGGGCTAAACAAGAGAATGAACCTGCATCGCCACAGCATCACACACGGAACAAGAGACAGTCCTGTTGGCGAACATTTCTCTGACTCTGGCCATAAGATGAACGATCTGAGGGTTGCCATACTCAAAGGTAATCTTAAAACCCCGAAAGAGAGACGGTTGCATGAATACAAATTTATGCAACTGTTCGGGACACTTAGCAGTGGCCTAAACAGAGATCGAAATTTTATGAGTCATTACTGACACTAGCGAACTCTCTTCCCATGAGTGCTAAAGGCCATGTCTGTACATACTGTGCTATATGTATGCACACACAGCTGTCTCTCACACATACTTATACTCCTTATTTTTCCATCCATATACACCAATAGGGACCACATAGTATCCACA